>NC_056732.1:1366122911-1366171796 GCF_019279795.1 Protopterus annectens | reverse complement strand
AAGGGTCTTGCAGAGGCAGATACCTGATGTCAAAACAATGCCCTCAAGCAGAATGCCAAAAAAATGCATAGTCATCCCCTTTGGATAAAACAAAGTGCACACAAATTACCACATAGGTGGTAATCCGGTATGTATGGAGAATGTAATTATGGCCCTGGGGACCCAGGTAGATTGTAAACTCTCCTTTGATGATCACATTGCCAAAGTGTTTAGAAATTCCTTCTATGTAGCCCACATAATGTCTCAATGTAACCCACTTTGTCTAGTCTGATGATGACACCATCCTACAAATATACCTGTGGAAAGAAGAACTCCCAGTATTGTGTACAGTGTGTCGTGTTAATGCATATTGGGCTAGTATGGTAAGGAAGGGTTTTGAATCCTGCACTTGACAAGTGTATGTCTCCATGAAGAAGAGCAACCTTTTTCGAGACTACTAAAATACCCTAAAAGTGGTATAGTTATCTTTGTCAAGTCTGATGATGTCACCATCTTACAAATATACCTATGGAAAAAAGATTTCCCAATAATGTGTGTAGTGTGTCGTGTTAATGCGTCCTGCTTTAGTATCATAAAGTAGTTAGGTAGGGGTTTGAATCCTGCACTTGATACCTGTGTGAGAGAGAGCATGTGTTTCCTTGGAGAGAAGCAGCCTTTTTGGAGATTACTAAAACACCCTAAAAGTGGTATAGTTATCTTTGTCAAGTCTGGTGATGTCACCATCCAACAAATATACCCGTGGAAAAGAGAATTCCCAATAATGTGTATAGCGTGTCGTGGTAATGTGTACTGCTCTATTATCATAACCTAGCTAGGTAGGGGTTTGTTCAGCTGAAAGCACACCTGCTTAGCAATGGGTAAACTTCCATTGATATGTATGTGTGTGTAGAAAGTGCATGGTCGTGAAATGCTTTCATGGCTTTGTGGTTTAGTACTGTGACTATGGTGCACAGTATCCCTGGTTCGAGCCCTGTCATTGCTTTTTATTTTATTACTTCCCAGACCGGCTAGGAGGTGTGGCTGTGTTTAGCCGACTTTGCTCAGCTTTGCCCGATGTTAGTCGACATTGCTCAATGTTGCGCTGGTTTGCGCGGTGCACAGCTGTGTGCAATCTCATTTTGCAAGTTGGCACGATGCTCAATGTCACGCAAACCATGCTCTGTTTGCGCTAGGTGGCGCAATGCGCATCTACGCACAAAGCGTTTGCGCTAGTTAACGCAGTGCTCAGCTACGAGCAGTTACATTTAAATATGCTTAATACTGGTTAACTTTGCATAGCAGTGTTTCACATTGCTTAAGATACGTTACCTAGGCATCCATCAGTATGCATAACCACTTCACATTCTTAGATATATATATATATAAAATTCATTCACTACTGCATAAGCCATTTCAATGCTTTTTACAAAAATTCCAATGATAAATGTCAGGAATTATTTTTATATACAGATTTCCTACTGAAAATAGAAGGGTGAGTGGTGGGACTCGAACATGGAATGCCTCCTCTTTATGCGAAGGCTCTACCACTGAGCTATTGCTATTTTCCTTAATTTGCATATTTTTTTCTTGTTATCCTCTTCGGTGTCTATGCTGCTAACTGTAGCTAAGCAATGGGCAAACCCGCTCAAACACGCGCAAATACGGGCAGCTATATCGGGAATATTAAAAAAAATAAAAGTTTTACATTTTATAATTGTACAGGGGTTTAGAATGTGGGGAGTGTGGTGTTGGGTATGTACACATTTCAGAGGACTCACTCATGTAAGTTGACATTTCTCGATTGACAAACTTGCAGGGGCATGGATTGTTGGACTGCTCGGCAGTCCGATATGCCCCCTGCACTCATGCGCACTCTGTGTTAGCCTTAGAGTTGAGGCAGTGTGCCCTCATAAATATGCATGGCGCTCTGCCGTCTTACACTTAGACTGCAGTTTCTGTGTAAAACTAACTTAGTCTTACACGAAACATTAGTGAATCCTGGGGATGGTGTAATATTTATGCAAAATAGAAAGCAAAATTAATGAATACAAAAAAAGCAGCACCAAAAATATTTGAAGAGAAATACGGGCAAAGGCATCTGGATATGGAAAATTTTGCAATACAAAAAAAAAACAAACAAACAATGAGAAAAAGAAGAAACGAAGATTAGTAATGAAGAAGTTAAAGAAATAGAAGATTAGTATATGGATTACCTGCAAAGTGAAAGATTTAGTGTAGAAAATCTAACTGATAACATCACAGCAGGATAGAGCATAGGATCCCTAAATTAAGGAGAAACCAGTGGAGCAGGAAACATCTGATCAGTTGCCATATGAAGATACTTTGGAGCCTTCCACAGGAAAAGAGTACAAATGATCAGCTGGAGTTGCACAGCAAGGGAAGGAACAGGAAACTGTGGCAACTCTGACGCAGTCAATGTTGTGGAGTGATAGGCCAGTGAGGTTCCAATATGAAAGAGCAACACATGATACACGATGAAATTGAAGAGAATGTGGCACAGGAAGATGCTCTGGGACTTTCTGTAGAATGCCCACAGGAAAATAGGATCATAGGATCATAGGAGGTTACTAGACTATTGACCTGGAGGTCATTTCAAACTTAGCTGTTTTATCCCAATGTAATACCAGAGATACCCTAGTCAATACCCAGAACTGTATTGCTTAGTGACTGCCCATGTCCAGGAGGGTTGTGGGCACTATCCCTGGTAAGAATTTACAATTCCCTATCCACTCATCCAGGCTGCTTTTGAACACTGTCATAGAGGTGCTCTGCTTCACATGAATTCCAAAGATGCAACAGTCACTGGGAGACAAATATGGTCCTCCAGTATGTCCTATTCAAGTCACAGGCCACCTTTAGGTCTCTGGAATGGGTAGCTCCCATTTTATTTATGGATGTGCACCAAATTCATTAGGTTTGAGTCAGTGATTGCTCTATAAGCCAGGCATAAGTCTCCCCTAAGAAGTCTATATGATACTGAATATAGTGACATGGACTTTAGTCTGTCTGTGTAAGGCACATGAGGGAGTCCCTTGATCTTCTTAGTTAGAAACCTCTGAAGTGTTTCTAATTGCTGCAGGTGGTTGCAGGGGTGGCTCATGCTATTGGACTGCAGGACTGCAGCCCCCCCCCCCAGCTGTAAAAGAAAAATAACACAAAATTAAAATAAAAGTAAAAGAAAAATAAAACAAAATTAAAAGAAAAAGAAAAAACAAAAGCATATCCTGGAACTCAGTGCACATGCATTGAGCATTCCCAGAATTCCATGTATGCGCCCAAGAATCCAGACTGCTGGTGAACAAGTCCAGAGTAGGAAGACAGCCTTCAGACTACAGAGATCCCAGAAGTCTATGCAGTTACAACTGCATAGACTGGAAGGGGATCGGACTGCAACTTCTGCAGGCTGGGTAGCTTGCTGCCGCAGAAGGAAGGATTTGCTCGTGTGGGGCTTTTTTTTTTTAAACTGAACTCGGAAGCTGCAAGGTGTACTGGACTTAAGGAGATTAATGATACTGTTCTCATGGAAGGAAGGACTTTGCTAAAGCTGAATTGGACTTTGGAACTCAGGTAGAGGTGTGTGTGTGTGTGTGTGTGTGTGTGTGTGTGTGTGTGTGTGTGTGTGTGTGTGTGTGTGTGTGTGTGTGTGTGTGTGTGTGTGTGTGTGTAGCCAGTCATCTATTGGAAAGCAGATTATTTTGACAAAACCTACACAGACAAAGGACATGTAAAAGTACAAAACTCCACACAAGCAGTAACAGCAGGCCAGAATAAAACTCTTGGCACTATGAGGTCAAGGTCTGTATCATTAAGCTGCAGTGCTTCTTGAAAACAATCAGTGCGTCTTAACAGATTTATTTTGCAATTAATTTTCTTCACTCATTTCATATCTCTGGAAAACCATCTGTGAAAAGAACAATGGATAGCAGAAGACTGGGTGATGGTCTAAGAGAATATACTATTAATGTGATAGTGAGCTTTCTCCCCTTCTTGTTAGTGATTCTAGCAGGATACATAAAACAGCATATTGCCTTTAATGCTTATTATGACCTCTACATTTGCATATCTTTAATTGGCTCTTTTATTCTGTTTTCTGTGCATTGCTGCCTCAGATGATGATGAATAGGACTACAGAGATGCATATATACCGAGTTTGCTGCTTCTTTCTACTGTGCATTTTACTTAGTGCTGCCTGTTTTGTATTCATTTTATAGAATGCTGGTGTTAGCATAAGAGCTTAGCACATTCTTCCTCATTTTGTTTCTCAAAATAAAGAAACAGAGATGAAACATTTGGCTGCAACTGAAACACTTCTTTTAATTTCTTAATTCATAATGAAAATGTCTCAGCTATTGCATGATGTAATGGGGGCAAAAAAGGGATGCTATTTTCCTGAGTGTGTAATTTCATGTGTGTGTATGTATGTGTGTGTGTGTGTGTGTGTGTGTGTGTGTGTGTGTGTGTGTGTGTGTGTGTGTGTGTGTGTGTATATATATATATATATATATATATATATATATATAGATATAGATATATATATATATATATATATCTTGGTTTAGAGAGTGCACCCCAGGCATGTGTGCCCCACCATCTCCCCCAAGGGAGTTGAACTAGCATTGTTTCATAACCCCTTTCCCCTCCCTCAGTCAGTTCCTTCAGCACCCAGATTGTTAATCAACCCTGTGATGTCTGAGTCACAGTCAAGGCTATATTTCTTTACCCTACAGATTAAGTCTTTAATGTATAAGGAATCTAAAATAATGTAATACATAGCTATTCATTATAGTTTCAGAAAAAACATTTGTTAAAATCATGTAGATAGACTACTACATTGTACTACCAATTCCAAAGCAGTATAATGCCTAATTCTTGAGTATGAGACATAAATTATGAGATATAAATCATAAACACATTTGAATGTATAGCATAACCCATCTGCAACTGTATGAAGCAGCCAAGGGGCAATGTTTTAGTTGTCAGTGCTCATAGTTTATGAGAAGTGGCTTATGGCTTTGTGAAATTTTTGCCTCATATTTTTGTTCTGTTCCTCATAAAATCTGTGGTTTTCTGGATTTTGAATTCACTACATAATGACAGGCATTTTTATTTCAGACTTTGTATTCTTCAGAAAGTACATGATAACACAACACCTTTTATTCTAGCAATTTTCTGTTTATAAGAGCAAATTTGCCCCTATTTTTGGGACTGTATTCCCCCATTATTGGCTTTGTCTAGGTGTTCTGTGCTAAGAGGTTGAGAGCTAAGGTGAGAACTGAATTCACTAAATGATAGCTATTTAAGTTTCAGCCTACCTGTCTTTTAAGAAGCAGTTGATTTGGCATAGTGGTATGTTGCTCTGACAGAAGTGCACAGGGTCCTGGATTCAAGACTTGGCAGTGAAATGCATGGTGGTAACACAGCATTTTTTCTAGAAACTTTCCAAGATTATACAAGCAATGTTTAAAATGTGTCTTTAGTTTTTGTGCTTTTGTCGCCCCCCCCCCCCCATAAATGTTGGCTTTTTCCAGATTTCTTGTGCTTCAAAGTTGAGAGGGAGAGTTGAGTGGATTTTACAAGGAGCTGAGAGCTTGAAGAGAAGTTTAGTGCTGTTTAAGCTGAATCTGCTTGCACTGATAATAGCACAACAGGTAGTGTACTTGCTTTTGATGCAGAAGGCTGTATGTTCGACTCCCACAGTATAGAGATGCATTGCTGATACTTTACTGTGTTGTACTTTTAAAGGGGGTGGATGCTGCACTCCTGAGAATGTCCTCTTTGGTGGAGATACCTAGTAACAATTAACCTGTTATCAGTTTTCCATCCATTCCCTATTGCAATATTACTAGCTTATATTTTTTAATGTAATGTAGGCAATTTATTCCTCAATGGCAACAGGCACTTTATTTGTAGATGAAACAATGAAATATAAAGTTGTTTGCTAGCAGCAACCTCTTCATTAGTTACAGATCTATTTAATGTGGAATTATTTAGATGACTTTTACTTCTGTAGAGATTGTGCATATTTACTGATACTGGTGGATTGTAGAAGTTTGAGTAGACTTTTATGATGGAAATGTTCTGAATTGGGCAGTTTTGTCATTATCAGTGAATGCATTTTATTTCATAGTGTACAGGAAAAATGTTCAAAGCAATAAATTTAAAATGCCATCTAACAACTGTACTGTATTATGCAAGGAATATAATTTAATACAATCAGGAATGTGTATCAAATAACACATGTATATTTCCTGTGCAAGGAGCCTATGATTTGAAAGAGCTCAAAGTTAATCTTTATCTGCAACTGGCCAGATGTATTTTCTTTGAATGTGGGTTTCAATGCTATTTCAATTAATGTGAGTTTCAAGGGTAGAAAAGTTTTAATGCTAAGTCTATTTTCATTGTGAGACTGCATTACTTAGTTTAGCAGATGTCTATTAGTGTTTGTGCTGTAAAATGTAAAATAAAACTGTTAAATGTAATCCAAATCATCATAGAAGTAAAGCAGTATGCACATTACAGTGTTTATGGTAAATGGGGCAAAATAGCCAAGTAATGGGACATTGGAATAGCTGCAGGGGGAGGCCCCATTCAACCATGATTTTGTCAGGGGGGGAAAGGTAACAAACTCGGACAACCCTGGCTGAATTATACATCTTAACTATCCAGAGTTTTGCAGAATTAATAGATTTTTGCTTCTTATTTTTGGTTTGTTTCTCATAAAATTTGTGGTTTTCTGGCAAATCATTTAGGAATGAAATCACTAAATAATGACAGGCATTGTGTTTCAGACTTCATACCCTTCAGAAAAATGCATGCTAAAACAAGACCTGTTATTTTGTCAACTAAGTTTATGCAAGAGCAATTTGTAGTACTGCTTGCATGTTCCCCCAATATATTTGTCCTTGTCCAGATTTCCTGCATTAAGAGGTTGAGAGTTACACACAAATAAATCACTTTATAGAATTAGGTATATCCAAATTTCTCAACTGTCCCCAATTTTGGCTCAAAATGTTGCTGTCCCCCTAATAATCCCTCTGCAAAATGGCAAATTTAAAAGAAAATGTGGAGGGTTTACAATTAATAAATACTTGTAATGATCAGAGTTATAGATTACTTTTAATTTCAGAAATGCATGTAGATTATCTTATTTTGTCAGCTGTCCAAGTTAGCAGTACTGATATTAAAAAAGTGTCCCCCTTTTACAGGTTCTCAGCTGTATTATATGGCTATTTTATATTTTTGCATCACATTTTTGGTCCATTTTTCATACAATTGTAGTTTTCTGGCAAATTAGTGGCAAATCATTAAAGACTGAAGTTAGAAAATAATAACAGACATTTGAGTTTCAGATTTCATACCCTTTAGAAATTTTGTACTAATGCAAGACCTACTATTCTATTATCGCTCTAAGTTTATAACAGCAATATTTAAAAATTGTTCTTTTTTTTGGGGGGGGGCTTTGTCCCACTTCTATGTATGGCTTTTTCCAGAGTTCTTCCTCTGAGATTGAGAGGTATGACAAATGTGTCAGGGCCATCAATGTCAGCCAGAAACATTTCAAATTGTGACATACTTGTTGCACCCCACTACCCCCACGTAGTGACTCTGGATGTGTCCAAGCAATGCAAGGAGTAGTTATGCAGTGTAAGTGTGCAGAGTATCCCCCCATCCAAGTAGACACAAGTACTACAGTGGCTTTTCATCTGTCCTTGATTTTCCAGAATGTTCTGGTTTTCTGTCATATTTTTATACTGTTGATTTATGCTTCTTCTTATTCAGAAAATGCATGTTGTTGCAGAGCCTGTTACTCTGTGTTTAAGTAGCAATGCTTTAATGACCATCAGGTAAGCTTGTCTGAGACTGTAAGATGCAAGTAAGCTTTAATAAGCATACTGTTAAATAATTACCAACATTGAAAGCCTTTTTGCTATTGCCATGCAGAGAATATTTACATAACTAGATAGCGTATAAGCCTTAGGTATTGAAATGCATATGACAGTATTTGTAATAAAGGACAGTATTACAGTATTTTCAAAAGCTCATTACATTTGTTGGTGCCTTGCAGTCATCTTTGCAGGCTTTAGCCGTAAACTAAACAGAATGCCAATCTATTATGTGTGGTCCATGACCTGGGCAGTAATCCTTTAAGCAATTTATCTTGAGCTTGTTTTTTGTTTGCTGTTCATTTTTTACTTTGATCATGTTTTCCCCATGAAACAAGTAGATAGTTGTTGTCAGGCAGTAGGTCTTTTTTGGATAAGAAACATTTTTACAAGTGGGGGTGTCACAGAGATTGCTACTTTCAGCATGTTACTTGGTACTTTCATAAAGCTGAATATAAATTATAATTAGAACTGCAGTGCAAGGAGAAGTGGGTTGAGTTGAGTGTTGATTGTTTTTTAATACTTGATTTTGACTGGCATTCCAGTAATGTATTTAAAAAATAATTTATTTTTTCATGCCTCACAACCTTTTTGTTTTCATCTGGATATTAAGTAAGCTGTCATGTAGCTAATGCATTGAAATATTTTTTTCTTCTACACTTCATATTGTCTTGAATGGACTCTCATAATGATGGTGGCTCCCAGGGCAGCAAATTTAATTAAAGTCTTAGTTTTTGCATTTTTAGCATAGCTCCACCCGTTTCTAATTGGTCACACCCATTCCTATTGGCCCCACCCATTTAGCTGTCTCCTGCAGCCCTGCTTTGATTTGAAGTCACCAGCCACCACTGGGTGGTTGTACAGTACATGCCAAAAAGGGCATTATATTCAATTATGGGCTTGTTAGTGATGAGTATAGAAGGGTTATACCCTCTTTTGCTCTAGAGGCAATGCCTTTGCTAATCAGGTGTGCAGTGTAGAAAGCCTTCCTCACTACAGCAGACACATAGTGGTCAAAGTTAAGGTTGCACTCTACTTGTGATCCTAGATTTCTTACCACTTTGTAGGTACATATGGTATTGTTCTTAATTTGATAGTGTGAAGGGACATTGTTTTCACAGAAGGGAATGATGATGCATTTTTTTGCATTCAGTTTGTGACTGTGACTAAAACACTAGTTGATGGTCTGCGTAAGACCCTCCTGAAGTATATTGACATCATTTGGGGATTCAATAATTGCACCCAGTTTGCAGTCATCTGCAAACTAATTCAGCCACAGTCCCTTAGTTTTGGCATGTACTTCTGAGAAGTATATACCAAACAGTAGGGGCCCAGTACTGACCCTTGTGGCACCCTGCAGGTGACAGGTCTGCTGACTGATGTGAAGTCACCCACTCTGATAGTGCAAGACTGGTTTCTGAGCTTGTTGGCAGTCCATCTTACAACAAAGGGGTTTACATTCAGTTTTCTAAGTCTATCAGTAATGTCTGAGTGTGGGATGGTGTCAATGGCCTTTGTCAAGCTGTGCTGTGTGCACAAATTTGTCCTTGTCAATGGCCCTGCTCACATTTTTGAAGACATTCACCATGTTTAACAGGCAGAACCTGCCCTTGATGAAGCTGAATTGGGTCAGATCCCAGGTTTGGAGGTTGTCTATGTCTTTATTTATGAGGTCCATGATGATATAATACATTCCGTGGCTTTACAGATGAGGTTGGCCAGATGTATGGGTCTGTAATTCCCTGGGTCTATTTCTAAGTCACCTTTGTGGAGGGGAATAACTGTTGCTGTTCTCCATTCCACAGGAACAAAGTCAGTGGTTAGGCTGTGTTTGACTAGGGCACTTAATGGGGATGCTAGTTCATGTTTTAATTTATTTGGAAGACAACCTGTTATGCTGTCTGGTCCTGAAGAGCCTGTGTTTTTTGCCTTAGACAAGGCTTTAATGACCTGCTCTTCAGATAAGTAGGGTGGGGGAAAAGTTGGGGGCAAGGTTTGTGAAGATAAGGGAGTGAAATGTTTACCAAATCTGTTTTCTAGCAGTTTTGCTATCTCTGTGGGATCAGTGTGTGTGAAACTGTTAGTCACTAGTGTGGCACATCCTTGAGTCCTACCTTTTAAGCTACATACATAGCTGTAAAAGCCCTTATGATTATCCTTTGGCTGTGATTGCTAAGTTTTTTACAAAGTTACCCTGAGAGGATTTGACATGTAGTCTTATTTGCTTGTTGAGGATGGGGTGGTGCTTTTCCATTGTTGGGGCCTTGCCTTCGTTTTCTTAGACAGCAACTTTTTGCATTTGTTGCAAAGTTTGTTGATGCTAGATGACCATGAGAGTGGAACTTTTTACTCAAGGCTCTGGCTTTGATTCTCTCAGAAACAGATGAGTCTATACACTTGCACAAGTGATTGTACAGGGCTTTAGTGTAAGCTTTGGTGTAGTTACCACTTCTAGCTGGGGGTGGGGCATGGAATGCATTTATACCTTCCCCCCAGGAGGGTATAGTTTGCATTGGTGAGGTTTTTTAGGCTGTCTTTGGTCTTTGTGAGTTATGGTGTTAGTACCAGTTCAAAGGTAACTGATTTGTGGTCAGATTTAACTACTGAGGGCCCGACAGTTTTGGTGGTGCATCCCTTTGTCATCTTAATGAAGACCAGATCTAGTATGTTTGGGCCTCTTGTTGGGGTTTGAGCAATTTGTTCCAGGGCATTTGAGTTAACAAAGTCACGGAACTTTTGTTCTAGTGAGTTAAGGGTAGAGTAAGTTTTCCAGTTGATGGTGGGATAATTTAAATCCCCCATGACCAGAGTGTTTGACAATATTTGGATTGACTCCAGTTTGGTCAAGTAGGCCTTGTGTGCATCATGATCCATGGAGGGGGATCTATGACTTGAATGGAGGTCTTACTCATAACAATCCAAGCATGGAGTAGTAACTCCATGGCATTGCCCAGTCTAACTAGTCAGGAGGTGAATTTATCTGTAATATAGATAGAAGCACCACCTTCTTTGGTTCTCACACATTTATTTTACAGTCTGAAGGTGTAGAAAGCTTTGTAGCCTTACAAGGCTGAGGTACTCTCTGAGGCCTTGAACCAGATTTCTGTGAATCCATAAACATCTACATCCTCTAGGGATAGAAATGCTTCCAGGATGTGCAGTTTTTGGTTTAAGCTCCTAGTGTTTAGTGCCATAACCCTTATTTTGTTATGGCTGTCAGTTTTCACATTGGTAATTTTGTTTTTGACACCTTGCCTAAAAAGGCACTATGGGGGAGGCAAGAGGCTTTTCCAGCACTCAAAAGCCTAGTGTTTCCAGCTGCAAACCATCTCAGGCAAACCAGTGAGGTTTATCAACCATGTCATCCCAGGCTAATAGAAAATGGATCCCCTTTGAATGACACCAAAACCTAAGCCAATTATAATAATCAATCCTTTTTTGTTTATACTGTGGCATCATTCTAGGTGAGTGTTATTTGCTTCTCAAGGCTAGGGACATACCTGCTTGGGACACATACTCAGAGAGCTCAATCATGTCTCTCTTCATACAGTCCGGTGAGGTACACCTGAGGTTGTTCACACCAACATGAGCTATGAAAGAGTCATAATGGTACTTGTTGCAGAGAGACCTGAGTACATGCACATGATCTGATGAATCCTGGTATTGAACAGACAGCTGACAATGACATTCTCCTTATCTAACGTGGTGAGTGGGACATCAGTGTGTCACACTATGCAGTCTCTAAGTCTCTAATAACAAGAAAATTTGTTTTTTTGAGTGTTAGTCCATAAGGGCTTGGTAGGTGAGATACTGGTGTTATGTGTCTTGGGTGCTATGGGAACTGCACTAGTTGTAGCAATCTTTTGTTTTGAAGGCCTCTGGTGTTTTGGTAAGTTTATTAAAAGAACCTTGGCGTATGTCAATTTATGTGTTGGATGCATACTATGCATATGAGTAGTGGTACTATGTGCATGAGTAGTGGTGGGTGAGTCGACAACCTCATCAGTGTTACTATTTTGAGTGTATGAGAGCAGGGATTCAAGATTCTTGATGTAGATACATCTTTGGCACTCTGTACTAGAGTGAGTTATTAGTAGACATTTGTCAGTGTACATGAGACAGTTGCTACACTGCCTCAGAAGACCTATGTCAACAAGGCTGGCAGGGGAAACAAAGTAGTCCAACTGTCCATAATGCTAGGTTTGAAGAATTGTTATAATAAAGGGAGTGCTTTCAAGGCTGATCTAGAAGGTGCTCTGTACATGGGTATTTCTGATGGGGTTTTTGGCTTGTGGTTTAATAGATCTCAGCTCACTAGGAATACTTCTTAGACCAGAGATGTACTAAAGATGAGGACTACATTAATGTACTAACAAAAATCTTTGGAAAGATAGTTGTATTAAAAGCAATGTGCAGTATCAAAAGAGACCATGACCGTTCTGCAAATAGCAAAACAGAGCTATGACAGCTCCAAATAAAGGATGCATCCAGTTGAGGAAGCATGCCAATGGCCAAATATATGGGCACTGGCATTTTTATCTGTTGCAAAAGAATAAAAAATATTTTTTTTTCCTCGATCTCTGATGTTTAAGTGTAGCGCAGCACTGTGCAAATGTGCGGCACTCTAAAAACAAGAAAAACAAAGAATAAAATCCACAAATACGGATTTTATTCAAAATATTCATCTGCCATGCAGGTGAATGGCAGGCTGAAGACAACATGGCTACTGAGTAGTGGTTGCTAAGGGGGAAGCTCAGTCTGAGAGATGTAACCAAGCATTAGTAGGCAATCCTATGCAAATGAGTATAAGGATAGTGAATCCCAATTTTCCCTGCCATGTGAACCATGTCCCTAGAGTGTAAGAGTAGGATTAGGGGAGTAACAGAGTAGAAGATAGGTGACATCATGAGGGGGTATGTATCAAAAAGACTGTAAGCTTATTGGAGCAGAGTGGCATGTGTTTGCTGTGAGTTTCCAAAAACGCAAGAGCCAACAATATATAGCAAAACAAAAACCAGGACGTCAGTAAAAAAACACTTTAATAGCGAGCAAAGCTTTTGGAAATAATCCTTTCTCAATACTAAGATACATGAGTACATTCTCAATATATATAGGTCCCAAGATAGTCACATGACCGACAGCCAAAATCATATGACCCACATTAAAGGCATAACAAGACATATATTAAAAGCTCTTAATACAAAAATTTTTTTAAAAAAAATATATATAAAAATACAAGAAAAAAATATAATAATAAGAAAAATATAAATCAAATCACAGCTTAGTTCTACTAAGCTTAATCAATATAGGTTTAATACTAACCATACTGTTTAGGCCAGGAGGTGAGTCACTAGCCAGTCTTAAAATCCATCTATATTCTTTAGTTTCAAGGGCATTATTTATATCCCCACCTCTAACCGAAGGATGTATAGAGTCTATAGCCCTAAATTTAAATGTATGTCCATCTCCACAATCCAAAATGTGTTTATAGAGTGCATTTCTATCTATGTGCCTCCTAATATCTGATTTATGTTCTGTAATTCTTTCCTTCAACTTCCGTGTAGTTTTGCCTACATAGAAGGAATCACATGCCACGCAGGTGGCTAGATATACTATGTGTGTAGTGATGCATGTTGCAAATGTGTGAAACTTAAATCTCTTATTAGTTACTGGATGCACAAAATGGTCACTGTTTTCACAAAAAATGTTTTCACAACAGGAGCAGCTATGGCATTTAAATGTACCAAATTTAGATGAAGTGGGAACATAGGTATTGATAGGAAAGTCTTTATAACATAGGACACTCTTTAAAGTCCTCATATTCCTATAGGCAAAGTGTGGTCTATTGCCTAGACTAGCTTTCAACTCATCACTAGCCATAAGAATTAACCAGTTGTTACTAATAATCTGCTTAATTAAAGGTGTTTTCAAATTAAATGAAGTCACGTATCTTATAGATGTTTCCTGTGTGGTGAAAGTATCAGCTTCCCTTGTGTCAGATGTAGAGCTAGAGAAAATCAGTTTCAATGAAGTCTCCCTGTCCTCTAACAACTTCATCTTCTCATTATGTACATGCACATCACTATACCCACTGGAGGCAAAATCAGTCAGCATGTCATCAAGTTGTTTATAGAATTTATCATTTTCAGTGTTATACCGACTCAGCCTACAGAACTGTGATCTTACAGTCCCTCTAAAAATATGGGGAGCATGCATGCTGGTGGCATGAGTATACCTCCCTGCACTTACATCCTTCCTATGTAGGCTCGTGTTGATAATATCCCCATCAATAGTTACATTGATATCTAGGAACGTGATGGTATTGTCTGAAAAACACATTTTAAATTTCAAAAAAGGAGATAATGAGTTTAGAAATAACATAAACTCATCCAGTTCTAATAGTGTACCATCCCATAGTAAGAAACAATCATCAACAAAACGTTGAAAAAATTTTATATGTTCTCTATAGGGATTGGTATCACAAAATAGGAACTTTCTGTCCCACTGATAAAGCACTAGATTTGCGTAGGTGTTGGCTACAGAGGTGCCCATAGCCACACCTGTTAGTTGCCGATACAAAGACCCATGAAACAGAAAAACATTGTTCCTTAACACTACATCAATGAGGGTACAGATATTTTTGATCTTCCCAAAATCTGACTGAGGGCAGGAGATCAAAAACTCCCTTAGCAGTTCAATTCCTGTATCAATTGGGATAACTGTAAATAAGGAAACTATATCAAGAGTCACAAGGTAATGTTTCCTACTAGTCAGACCTATTCTACCTATACTATACCAAGCCTTAAGTTTAGACAAAAAATCTATAGTGTCACGGATGATGGATTCACATTTTCTAGAAAAGGTAGAAGTTGGGCATGTAAATATACTGAGATGGGTTCAGTCACCCAGCCAGCACCTGAGACGATAGGTCTCATAGGTGGGTCCAACAATGATTGATGGATCTTTGGGATGCCATACAATTGTGGGGTGATAGGACAGGAAACAGTCAAATAGTTGAACAAATCAATATCTATGTCATCATTCAGTTGTAGTTCATAAATCACCATATTGACATATGACACACAATTTTTAACATCCCCAGGAGTAATACATTTAAAAGCCACAGTATCTAACAGCAACAATGACATAGCTGAAATATATTTATCTTTATCCATAAGGACAACTGCTCCCCCCTTATCAGCTTGTTTAATAATAATGTTCTCACAAGACTGTAATTCTCTATACGCTTTATACTCTTGACATGTTAAATTAAAGCACTTCTTATCAACTTTAAAGTTTGCACTATAAACATTTCTTATCTGCTGTTCACATAAATCATGAAATGCCTTGACTACAGGTGCAAGAACAGGAATAAAAGTGCTAAGTCGTTTAAAACTTTGTTTTTTCAAAATACTGTTGCCAAATACCAATTTAAGACTTAACAGTCTGGAAAACAATTTCAAGTCCGTAAGTGCTGTGACTAAATCATCACTGCTTGAGGGAATAAAGTTTAAGCCTTTAGATAGTAGCGAATAATGTCCTTGATACAAAACAAAGCTGGAAAGATTTAGCGTACCTCTAATGATTTCTTGCTGTACTTGTTCACCCCTAAAGGGCTATCCAGCTTTCTTTTGTTAGATACAGTCACTTTCGGTGAAGCAGAGCTTCTAGGATAGATAGTACGCTCCTTCACAGTCTCTGCATGTTCAAAAGAAAACCGCTTATTTGAGAAGTTAAGCGTGGTTTGCTGTATCCTCTTATTTTTTGCGCCAGCGACATTTTGTACACCACCAGTCAGTTGCTTGTCATCCAGAGGAGCTGCTGAAGCTCCCGCTTGCGTGCGAGGCGTCGAACGGGCCAAACCATCTGATCCAGTAATCGGAGGGTTAGACTCTGGGCAGTTGGTACATGCAGGCTGGGGCAGATCGATATTACCATGAATTTCATCCAGCGTATCTAGTAGAGGTTTGGCTGCTTGTTTAGTAGCAGCATTATATTTATATTTAACAAGATTTTCTCTTGGCCAGGAGAAGATATTCCCCTTTAAGAAGTCGTTGATGTCCCTAAGCAACTTACGCTTCTTGGTAGCCTCCATCTTAGCATCTAATGCTTGCATTCTTTCTATCATACGCTGGTAATTTTCTGATAGACTCAGAAATGCAGGCATAGTTACCAGCTCATTCTCAAGAATAGTGATTTCTTTTTTCAGATCTTCTTCAATATTAAGAAAGTAGTCATTCATGAGACACATGTAGTCAATGCTAAGTTTGATATTAAGTTGTTGCCACTTCTTGAGTAAATCTGGATAAGTGTTCCCATAAGAGGGCATTTTAAGAATTCTAAGCCCTCTGGGAACAATTCCTTTCTCAATATAAGCAGTAAAGCTGAAGCGCTGCCATTGCATACGTTTAAAACTACTAGCTTTTCTTTCCAGAAGCTCTGGAGATTTGTTAAACTCTAAAAGAGCATCATGAGGAAGAGTATTATCATCCATAGGCATTTCATTAGTCCCTTCAGCAACATGCAGCAATGGGTTAACCTCCATATTAATGAGAGACTTGATGGAAGTAGTTAAATTTGCCATAAGTTGGCTAAAAGGCTGTCAAACGAACCTTAGAAAGCGGAATCCTCTGATGTCAGCAAATAAAGGATCCAAAAACACAAGAGCCAACAATATATAGCAAAACAAAAACCAGGACGTCAGTAAAAAAACACTTTAATAGCGAGCAAAGCTTTCGGAAATAATCCTTTCTCAATACTAAGATACATGAGTACATTCTCAATATATATAGGTCCCAAGATAGTCACATGACCGACAGCCAAAATCATATGACCCACATTAAAGGCATAACAAGACATATATTAAAAGCTCTTAATACAAAATTTTTTTTTTAAAAAAATATATATAAAAATACAAGAAAAAAATATAATAATAAGAAAAATATAAATCAAATCACAGCTTAGTTCTACTAAGCTTAATCAATATAGGTTTAATACTAACCATACTGTTTAGGCCAGGAGGTGAGTCACTAGCCAGTCTTAAAATCCATCTATATTCTTTAGTTTCAAGGGCATTATTTATATCCCCACCTCTAACCGAAGGATGTATAGAGTCTATAGCCCTAAATTTAAATGTATGTCCATCTCCACAATCCAAAATGTGTTTATAGAGTGCATTTCTATCTACGTGCCTCCTAATATCTGATTTATGTTCTGTAATTCTTTCCTTCAACTTCCGTGTAGTTTTGCCTACATAGAAGGAATCACATGCCACGCAGGTGGCTAGATATACTATGTGTGTAGTGATGCATGTTGCAAATGTGTGAAACTTAAATCTCTTATTAGTTACTGGATGCACAAAATGGTCACTGTTTTCACAAAAAATGTTTTCACAACAGGAGCAGCTATGGCATTTAAATGTACCAAATTTAGATGAAGTGGGAACATAGGTATTGATAGGAAAGTCTTTATAACATAGGACACTCTTTAAAGTCCTCATATTCCTATAGGCAAAGTGTGGTCTATTGCCTAGACTAGCTTTCAACTCATCACTAGCCATAAGAATTAACCAGTTGTTACTAATAATCTGCTTAATTAAAGGTGTTTTCAAATTAAATGAAGTCACGTATCTTATAGATGTTTCCTGTGTGGTGAAAGTATCAGCTTCCCTTGTGTCAGATGTAGAGCAAGAGAAAATCGGTTTCAATGAAGTCTCCCTGTCCTCTAACAACTTCATCTTCTCATTATGTACATGCACATCACTATACCCACTGGAGGCAAAATCAGTCAGCATGTCATCAAGTTGTTTATAGAATTTATCATTTTCAGTGTTATACTGACTCAGCCTACAGAACTGTGATCTTACAGTCCCTCTAAAAAAAGCGACATTTTGTACACCACCAGTCAGTTGCTTGTCATCCAGAGGAGCTGCTGAAGCTCCCGCTTGCGTGCGGGGCGTCGAACGGGCCAAACCATCTGATCCAGTAATCGGAGGATTAGACTGGATGAGTTTATGTTATTTCTAAACTCATTATCTCCTTTTTTGAAATTTAAAATGTGTTTTTCAGACAATACCATCACGTTCCTAGATATCAATGTAACTATTGATGGGGATATTATCAACACGAGCCTACATAGGAAGGATGTAAGTGCAGGGAGGTATACTCATGCCACCAGCATGCATGCTCCCCATATTTTTAGAGGGACTGTAAGATCACAGTTCTGTAGGCTGAGTCGGTATAACACTGAAAATGATAAATTCTATAAACAACTTGATGACATGCTGACTGATTTTGCCTCCAGTGGGTATAGTGATGTGCATGTACATAATGAGAAGATGAAGTTGTTAGAGGACAGGGAGACTTCATTGAAACCGATTTTCTCTAGCTCTACATCTGACACAAGGGAAGCTGATACTTTCACCACACAGGAAACATCTATAAGATACGTGACTTCATTTAATTTGAAAACACCTTTAATTAAGCAGATTATTAGTAACAACTGGTTAATTCTTATGGCTAGTGATGAGTTGAAAGCTAGTCTAGGCAATAGACCACACTTTGCCTATAGGAATATGAGGACTTTAAAGAGTGTCCTATGTTATAAAGACTTTCCTATCAATACCTATGTTCCCACTTCATCTAAATTTGGTACTTTTAAATGCCATAGCTGCTCCTGTTGTGAAAATATTTTTTGTGAAAACAGTGACCATTTTGTGCATCCAGTAACTAATAAGAGATTTAAGTTTCACACATTTGCAACATGCATCACTACACACATAGTATATCTAGCCACCTGCGTGGCATGTGATTCCTTCTATGTAGACAAAACTACACGGAAGTTGAAGGAAAGAATTACAGAACATAAATCAGATATTAGGAGGCACGTAGATAGAAATGTACTCTATAAACACATTTTGGATTGTGGAGATGGACATACATTTAAATTTAGGGCTATAGACTCTATACATCCTTCGGTTAGAGGTGGGGATATAAATAATGCCCTTGAAACTAAAGAATATAGATGGATTGTAAGACTGGCTAGTGACTCACCTCCTGGCCTAAACAGTATGGTTAGTATTAAACCTATATTGATTAAGCTTAGTAGAACTAAGCTGTGATTTGATTTATATTTTTCTTATTATGATATTTTTTCTTGTATTTTTGTATATATTTTTTTTAAAAAATTTTTGTATTAAGACCTTTTAATATATGTCTTGTTATGCCTTTAATGTGAGTCATATGATTTTGGCTGTCGGTCATGTGACTATCTTGGGACCTATATATATTGAGAATGTACTCATGTATCTTAGTATTGAGAAAGGATTATTTCCGAAAGCTTTGCTCGCTATTAAAGTGTTTTTTTACTGACGTCCTGGTTTTTGTTTTGCTGTGAGTTTCTCAGGACAGGAAGAGGCATGTCTACAGTTGTCTAAACTGAAACTCAGAAACTGAAGGTGTACGCCGTGGCTATCACTAAAGTTTCTTGCAAAGCTGCTTACACTGTGTGCGCACGTGTGCGCACCTGTAAACCCGTCTACGCCTGTGTGTGCGTTGTGCAGCCGTGTAAGCCTGTGTAAGGCTGTCTAAGCCTGTGTAAGCTTGTGTAAGCCTTTGTGCACGCGTGTGCGTGCGTGTGCACATGTTTGTGCTTGTTTGCACTGCGCTGCCCCCTGTGGAATCAGAAATGGGAAAAGGAAGGAAAAGAAGTAGTAGAAAGATAACCAAGGAGAACTAGCAGAGCTGCCAGGTGAAATCAATCAGAATCAGGCAATTACACAGGCAGTACACTAGCCCAGCCCAGCTCAGCACTTAAAACTCTGCAAACAACATTCCCCCATGTGTTTCTCAGAAACACTGCAACACTGCAGTCTACAAAGAGAAGTGAAAACTTAAAAAGCTTAACTGAGACAAAAAATGTTAGGGTCTGCCATTGCTATTATAAGGCGACATGCTGCTGAGCAACCCACAGTGAGGAGACGGAGAAGAGTGTACAGACCAAGGGTGACCTACCAGGGGCTACATGAGCTGGAGATAGTGGAGCGCTATAGAGTGGACAGAGACCTCCTGCA
Source organism: Protopterus annectens (assembly GCF_019279795.1). Taxonomy (NCBI): domain Eukaryota; kingdom Metazoa; phylum Chordata; order Ceratodontiformes; family Protopteridae; genus Protopterus; species Protopterus annectens. The sequence continues at coordinate 1,366,151,843 of NC_056732.1, read as the reverse complement.
GCAAATTGTTGAGCTGTGCAGGCCATGCCTCATGCACAGAACCAACAGAGGGGAACGCATCCCAGTGGAAACCAAGGTATGTGTTGGCCTAAGAATACTAGCAACAGGTACCTTCCAGAGACCAACTGGTGATATGATGGGGATTTCACAGGCATCAGCATCCAGGGTACTGCACCAGTTCCTGAATGCCATGTCAGCACATGTCGGTGATTATGTAAATTTCCCCAATTCCCATGAGGTATTGGCCAGCAATATGCGTCTCTTCCATCAAATAGCAGAATACCCTGAGGTAGTGGGTGCAACTGACTGCACACACATACACATCAAAGCACCAGCTGGTGAGCAGGGTAGGGCTTACATCAACCCTCAAGGGCTTCCACTCCATCAACTGCCAGGTCGTGAGTGATGCCCAGGGTATAATACTGAATGTGTGTGCTGGTTGCCCTGGAAGCTACCACAATTCCCATATCTGGCATCTGTCACAGCTGTACCATACATTTGCCAATGGGGACATCCCTGATGGTCACCTAGTAGGATGCTGGATACACACTGGAGCCGTGACTGATGACACCCATCAGAAATGCACTCACACCTGAGCAAGAACTCCATAATGAGGCACACGCACAAACACGAAATGTAAACGAGCGTGTGTTTGGGATGCTCAAGTCATGGTTCCGGTGCCTGGACAAATCTGGTGGAGCCTTACAGTACTCACCAACTACATGTACCCAAATTGTCATGGTATGTGCCATGCTACACAATATGATCCTGCAAAAACAGCTGCAGCAGGAACAGCATGGGGCAGGGCCAAACAGCCCCCGACCATTGCCAAGGCCTGAACAGGCACAGCGTGACTCAGAGGAGGAACAACCTGAGCCTGCCCCAGTAAGCAGAAGGAGGTGTGCCCAGTATGCCTTGGCCTTGGCAAAGAGGCAAAGCCTAGCACATACACTGGCTCAGTAGGAACCCTGGAAATGATACCTCCCTCTGACTCACAGATAAAATAAAAAGGATGCCTAACTTGACACTACCTGTTTCCAAACATGTATAGGGAGTGTAGTATGTGCATCTGAAATAGGCAGCCCTGCAGCACCACCTGAGGCATGATTGCCATGTTTTAAGCAATATAAAGCAGTGCTAAGCAGCTTTTACCAATATCTAGTATATGTAAACAAAATTGCTCGTGCTAACTAGCACAACGTCGGGCAATGTTAAACAATGTTGGGCAAGGTTGGGCAAAGTTGAGCAAAGTCGGTTAAACATGCTCATATCTACTTTACTGTTCCTTAAGCAGTCTGGTCTGCCCAGCATGAAAATAAAAAGCAGTGACAGGGCTCAAACCCAGAATACTGTGCACTATATCACAGTACTGAACCACTAAGCCATGATAGCATTTCATTGGCACTGACACAGCAGGACAATTGTACACTAATGCAAACACAAAGAAATGCTGTATCATACCCCTAAAGAGGCATATGGGTAACCTCCCCCACAGGCCTATGCAGACAGAGAACATCAGGCCAGGCTGTGTGATGTGGGTTGTGTAGGCTATGAAGTCGCAATCTAATATACGTGACATTGGATGCTAGGATCTGTAGCACAGTAGTATGCCTCAAGCCAGTACGATAGGCAACAGTACAGACTGAAATGGTGTACCGTACATAGCAGTGCAGGCATAGCAAATGTGTATAAGTGTCAGGTGAAACCTTCATCCTATGTACACCAACAGTAACAATCAGGTGTGCCCCCGGGTAGAAATGTACAAAGAATAGCTGTACCCCCCTGTATGTAGAAATGTTGATAAGTCTATGCAAAGTGTCTCATGGAAGCCCTGCAGGCACAGCATGATCCCTGTTGATCTATGACACAAAGGTGAGCCCTGCTGTAAAAATACAACTTGATTTGCCATACACATATAGTATAAATGCCTATACTGGGCGTGCTCACACACTCCAACAAATGTAGTGGATTTCATTCAGCATCACACTGAAAGGTCATACTGGGCATGCTCACACACAAAGAAATTAAGCAAATGTCAGGCAGCAACATAATGAAAGTTCATACTGGGCATGCTCACACACAGGCGAAATATGGATGTGATAATAAGGGATCTATGCACAAATGTGGATAGTCATCTCTACTTCCAGAAACACGTTCACCAAGTGGTCGGAAAATCATGTCATGTGTTCACACAAACTGCCAAGGTCTGTGCATGTAGGTCAAAGGAGGTTCTCACTACTCAGCGGTCATCAGACCCGTCAGAGAGTACCACAATACACTTGCGATGAATCTGACTAGGCATGTTCAGCAGCCAAAAAGACCACTGAAGTACCTTAACAAAAGGATTACTGGCCTCAAAAAGTTGCCCCATGCAACAAGACTGAATGTAACCCAGTCTGTACTCTGTTGCATACTGTCTACTCAGGAGATCTCTACCCAACAGACAGGTCCATGTCATGGCTATACACAGATCTGTTCTGAGTTACAGCGCAATGGCACTAAATATACAGACCCAAGTGATATTGCCATAATCCTGGCAGATAGGATCAGTGTTTACTTTACCCCCTTCACCCTTGAAAGAGCACATATCTATAATGGAAGACTGCAAAGTTGCTTTCATTATGGCTGCACAGGTAAAAAAACACTCTCCAAAGCCAGTATCACAGCAGTCATGGGACCAGATAACATCACAGGCTGTGTAGCATCTACTTCCCTGAAGTAAAATTTAACATGGAAGGTCTGTGGCAACTGAAGTTTCCAGAGGACTGCAAACTAGGAGCCATAATTGTAAACACTAAAGATGTGGACATCCTACAAAAGAGCCTCACTGAGACAGATGGCTGTTGTCAAAGCCATGGGCTCTAGTTCAATGCCAAAAGGTGCATTGTCATCCCCTTTGTTAAAAACTCTGTAGCCAAGAACTACAACATAGGTGATAGTATACTTCATACTGAAAGTGTGACAAGAGACCTTGGGTCACTGGTGGACAGTGGACACAACTGTGATAACCACATTCCCACAGTAGTCAGGAAACCCTCCTATGTGGCACACCTCATCACAAAATGTGTCTCATGCAGAATAGAAGAGGACATTGTTCCCCTCTACTCATCACTCACTAGAACTATAATAGAGTACAACACCACTTCTGCTATGTACCTCACAAGACAACCACAGCAACTGGAAAGCCTGCAGCAATATCTCACAAAGAGCATTAGTGGCCTGGAATACATGCCATACACAGACCATCTCAAAATGCTCCATCTGTACTCCCTTGCATATCGCCTACTCAGAGGTGTTCATTGCCTAACATACAAAGCTATGTCAAACACAGAGCTGTTGGACATGCTCCACGTAAAACACTCACAATCCCTCTGACCTTCGGACCCAAAACCACGAGTGAAATACAAAAGGAAGGGGTGTACTCATTTACCTTATGGATACCCACACCTTCAGTTTAGTGGCACTGCATGAGGCCTTGGAGACCATGCAAGTGCAACTAACATTGGGCAAAGTTGCTCATCAGATTGTAGCCTGCTACAGATCATGTATCTTGTCTCAGGAACCTCACTCAGTATTCCTGAGAACAGTGGAAAATACAAGGGTCCTGTCAAACACCATTTTATGAGGAGATTACAACTATCCAAACATTGAGTGGAAGAATTACTCATGTACAACGTCCTTTGCCCAATGTTTCCTAGAGTTTAAAAACTCTTAACACCCTGGAACAGCTGGTCACCACGCCCACTACAGGTGACAACATACTGGACATGATCATCACCAACATGGGGTACCAGTGTTCCACAACAGACATAAACCCCTCACCGGTAATATCAGATCATAAAGTAATCACACTGGACATCCACATCCCACCCCCCACCCAGTCAATGAAACCACTATGAAGACATATTCCAAAGCAAACTGCACACTTCCCAAGACCAAAGTGGAACGTTCCAAAGACCTCTTGCTATAGGATAATGGCATACAATCTGCAGAATCATTTACAAGTGCATCCTATGAGCATCTACAGGGATGCATGGAACGAGACAACACAAAGAAATCCAAGATGCACTCCTCCAAAAATAAGACAACAATCAGGTGGTTGTTGCCCATAAATAAAGCTAGACAACAGAAGGAGGAAACAAACACATGATAGCGCCAACTTCACTAAAGGAAAGGCATCACTGATCATTATTAGGAAGAAACAATGATCGCTCATAAAATAATCCAAGGACTGTTTCTAAAGACAAATAGCCAAGGAATGTAAGAATAACAACCACATAGCCTTCGGTAGCTATACCAGACATGTAGGTGTCATCTTTCAAATATGCTGTCAGCTACTGAAAAAGGAAAGAAATACACTGAACCAACTTTCATTGCCCACATTCAGGGGGACAAGTTCAGTTTAAACTCCCCCCATCACCCCCAAATGGCCCTGTGTCCATACAGAAGGATGCTGAGCCCCAGACGTCATGGACATGCAGGTAAAGACAGCCCTCTCCAAAGCTAAGAACACAGCATCAATGGGACTGGATGGTGTCCCAGGCTGCGTCCCACACTAGGCCCAAAAGGAACTACACCCTCACCTACATCCACTGTCCAGACTCAAGCATACCACAGGCTATGTACCCGAAGAATGGCATACACTAACAGTCATCCAGCTCCACATATGGGGTGCCACAACAGAGCATGGAAACCATTGCCCTATATTTCTATTCAGCCTGGTCTACACAGCTATTGAGCAAATTGTTATGGAACCCATAAACAGAGACACTGGAGACCTCCAGACACTGAACTTTACACATCTCTGCCTTGTTAAAGGCAGATCCTGTCTCCTACACCTAGTTGACTTATATCAAACAGTTACCAAGGACATAGATGGAGGTGAAAGTAGTCCACGCAGCCCACCTGGACCTCACTAAGGACTTTCTACACCATTCCCCACTCTGTCATCTTGGACAAGCGTACCAGCTTGAACATTAACAGCTATGTCACAGGATGGGTGGCCAAGTGGCTCACAGGTCAAATACACATGTTCAGAGTTGCGAGTGCTATGTCCGACTCTAAGCCAGTCACAAATGACATTCCACAGGTGTTGGTCCTGGGACCCCACCTGTTCAGTAGATACTGCTCAGAGGTACAGGCAAGCACGGGAGTTGTATGGCTGAACAGGTTTGCAGATGACTGCTAACTGTGTTCCATAATCGACTCTACGGCTGACACAGACATCCTCCAGAAGTGTCTTACAGAGACTGATACCTGGTGTCAAAACAATGCCTTCAAGCTGAATGCCTATGAATGCATAGTCATCCCCTGTGGGTAAAACAATGTGCACACAAATTACCACATAGGCGGTAATCCAGTATGTACAGAGAAAGTCATTATGGCCCTGGGGACACAGGTAGATAGCAAACTCCCCTTTGATAGTCACATGGCCAAAGTGTTCAGACATTCCTTCTATGTAGCCCACCTAATGTCACCTAATGTAACCCACATTATATAGTCTGATGATGTCACCATCCTGCAAATATACCTGTGGAAAGGAGAACTCGCAGTAATTTGTATAGCGTGTCGTGTTAATACGTACTCCTCTAGTATCATAAAGCAGTTAGGTAGGGGTTTGAATCCTGCAATTGACAAGTGTATGTGTTCGTGTGTGGCTTCCTTGAGAAGGAGCAACCTTTTTGGAGAGTAGTAAAACACCTTAAAAATGGTATACTAATCATTGTCAAGTCTGATGATGTCACCATCATACAAATATAAATGTGGAAAAAAACTTCCCAGTAATGTGTATAGCACAATGTGTTAATGTGTACTCCTCTAATATCATGAAGTCATTAGGTAGGGGTTTGAATCCTGCACCTGACAAGTGTTTGTGTGTGGTCTCCTTAGGAAGGAGCAACCTTTCTGGAGAGTAGTAAAACACCTCAAAAGTGGTATACTAATCATTGTCAAGTGTGATGATGTCACCATCCTACAAATAAACCTGTGGAAAACAGACTTCCCAGTAATGTGTATAGCATGATGTGTTAATGCATACTCCGCTAGTATCATGAAGTAGTTAGGTAGGGGTTTAAATCCTGCACTTGGTAAGTGTGTGTGTTCTGTGTGTGTGACAGTGTTGTTCAATGTGCTGTGGGTTTGCTTTTACTACCGTATGACATATCAGTAGGCATTGCACATGTGAGACGGCTGTGAGACAAATACATATACGTACATGTTACCTCAATTATTGCATGTGTGGGAACCCTGCTTTATCCAAGAACACAGCTGTCATCTTTGCCAAACCGCGCTGCTGCTTCCCAGACCTTAGGTCACATCTGTATGCTTGTGACAAGGCCAGCCACAGCATTGATGCCTGGCCTAGGTCATCCGTGTCACACACACTCATTACGGTTTCTATTGAATTGTGTGAGTGAGGGTTTATGGCCGAGGTATATGTCAAACCTGTTCAAACGCAGCAAAGTTTGTCAATGATGACTATTCATTATAGGTGTACAACAACCTTTGTGGACATGCATGCAGACCCCTTATTGCTTATGTGATCCACCGAGGGATTTCAAAATACCTTAGGCAATGTGATTATCAAAGGAGAGATGATGTAACACTAGGTTGCATGTACACATCGGTACCTGTTCATCATGTTGGTGGCTACTACCTATGTGATACTGTGGGGATACTATGTTCCGTAAAGTTGGATGACTATGCTTAGTTTGGCCCATAGCTTTACAGCATGGGTTTGACAACAGGTATCTGTTTGTATGCTACCCTTGTGGAGGATGTGTCTGTCACCTGGAGAATGCAGTATAGGCCATAGTATGCATTAGCACACGTGGACAGACATATCCCTATTGTGATTGCTTGTACCTAAGAGAGCCATATGCCAAACAGGAGTGGTCTCAGTAATGGGTGCAGTTGAATACCACTGGTTACTGGCATAGTATAGTACCTGAAGGATCCAAATGTTGCTGTGTGTCCTACATCTGTGTGTCAGTTGTCAAGACATCATCTAACGATTGGTTATGGTCAGGCTGTTGAAGTCATGTATACTACCAGAATGCAAAACATTGATGGATAGTAACAGTATCACCCACAGCACAGTTTCAAACCATGTCATACACACATGTGTAGTCAGGTTCTGAAATGTGTGTAGTACAATGCATACTGGCCACCAATAGAAACTATGGAGTGTTACTGTGTAATACAGAGCATGTCACTCTGCCCATGTGTCCACTATGCACATACATGCAGACAGTGCACCTCCACCATCTTCACAACTGTACACATGCAAATCTGTGCCACACACATCCCACACATATTGTCCACTCTCTAATACATGCTGCCAATACTGCACACATCAGCCAAGTGGCACATGGGAGGACAATATACAATTGGAACTAACACTGGTGTAAACAACACTACAATGACAATTATAGATTTAATGCATCATGCCTGCTCAGCTACACCTTCAAGCATATCATTACACTCTACTGCTGACAATATGCTAACATTGCTATACTGCTATAAAGACACCCTGTGCATCAGCACCATGGTAGCCTGTTCCTGCATCGATGTTAAAGATGACAGGAGGTGGCACAGGTTTCATCATCTGCACAGGGTGTGTTGTTGGTTTACCAGAGGTCTACAGTGAGCCATCCAATCGACATGTATGTGTGTGCGTGTGTGTGAGGGGCAAGAATACTGGTAGGGGCCAATGTTGATGTAATGTGTGTGGGTATGTGTTAGCCCTAAGTGTCTGGATTATGTGTGTGTGTGTGTGTGTGTGTCTGCATGCACACAGTTCCACCATGTGGCTGCCATATATGAGTATTTGTGGGACAGCCACAGACTGTACCTGTGAGGATTTTCAGATCACTGTCTCTGGCCATGGATACGGTACCTGTGCCTGGCAGGGGTGCTACTGACACTATCAGGTACTAAGCTAGACTGGGTACTATCCCCAGAGGTAGATGGATGTACAATGGACCCAGGTCCCTGCTGGGACAGTCAAGAGCCATGTGCACATGTTCTTCTAGGATGTTCAATGGACAGCCCACCCCCAACATTGCTGGGGCTGGTACTGGCACTACGGGAGCGGCTGTGGCTTGAGGGACATCCGCGGTGACTGCCAGCTGCTGATGTCGCTGGCATACGTCCACGTCGACGACTCAACCATCCCTCACTGTCCTGACACATGGACATGACATTGCGGAGGACACCTAATGTCTCTCCCCAATGTCTATCAGTGACCTCAGTGTAATTATGGATGGCACCAGCTAGGTCATGGATACTGTCTATTACAGCAGTGTTATGTGCTCTCTGTGCCCTTAGTCCCTGTCTGGTGTATCGTTCTATACATGCCTGTGCCTCCATGACAGCCTGGAACATTGTGTGAGGTTGTAAGACCTGTGGCACATCTGCCAGTGGCATGATGAGCAGCAGTGCTCCGACATGAACCCCTGGACATCTGCCTATGTGGTACCCTTCCAGACATCTGGGTATGGCTGCTGTGTCAGGATGCATGTGCCATGGATACCACACTGTCCTGGCCAATGCCAACTGTACGCTGTCCCTCTGCTAAGGGGATTGGTGATGGATGTATTGGCAGTATGACTGTGTGCATGGATGGGGTGGACACTTGTGTACTGTCAATTGGTGGCCCACTGACAGACCCTGGCAAACATGCCCATGCCTCGACACACCTATCATCATTATCACTATTATGCTCAGTGACATCAGTTTCCCTGCTGCATTGAACCAGCCCAAAATCAGCACCTGTGAGAGGAAGACAGGAAACACACTTTATGACCTGTACATGATGTCGGCACACATGCACACATGCACACATGAACACATGAACACATGAACACATGTACACATGCACATGTGGACACGTGCACACATGCACACATACACACATGAACACATGAACACATGCACACATGGACACATGAACACATTAACACATGAACACATGAACACTTGCACACATGCACACATGCACACATGCACACGTGCGCACAAATACACTCCTCACTAAAACAAACACACACACACACCACCAGCAATCCCGAACATACTCAATAGTGTGTGATGGTGGGTTACAGTATCACAAGCCAACCATTTATATCAAATGTGACAGCATGCAGGAAGTGTGCTGATCAACAGCATGCAGTGTGAGTGTAGACAGCCTTTGCTAATAACAGTATACATGGCTTTGATGCATGTGTGTTTTGTTCAGTGAATGACCTCACCCTGGAACACAATGTGTACATGGACACAACATTGCTGTGCAAGTATTAAAAGCTCTGCAATGTCCTGTGCACCATCAGTCACAGGTGTACATACCATGGCTGGATGTGTATCAGTGTGTCACATAGATATCCATTTCTGATTAGAGCATCTGTGTCTTTAGCAGATAATTGTGGACACAGGATTAGCACATGCATGCTATGTATACACACAGGATGAGTGGTGCATGTATGCCTGATGGAATACCATTGATCAACATAGCCATTGTACAGTGGTTATGGTGAGTGTAGGACATATTGTGGACATGCCAGTGCCAGCCATGACATGGCATGCTACCACACAACTGCAATATGAAACATCACATATACACAATGTGTGTCATGTGACCTATACACTCAATAGCATTACAAGACATATGTGTGTCACTTTGTGCAAATGGTGATTGCTATGCATATTGTGTATAGGTGCATATGTTTGCACACACACAACATTGAGGTGTATAGCAATGAATGCTATGTGTAGTACTGTGATTACTGTAACTGGATGGGGTGTAGTACCATGAGCCATCATCATGCAGCATCATGTGGTCACTCAAGGCTACCAATGTGTGCCAGACTGGCACATAGCATGCTGTACCTGAACTGCAGTACCATGGCTACATTCACCATTTCACGGCCAGTTTTTACATGGGTTTGTAAGGTGCCCAATAGGGGGCATTGCCTAACATGAATATGTTATGTGTTGAAGAGTGTCGCATCGCACAGCCACATGAGAGGCCTCTACCCCTCAGGTATATTATGTGTGCTGTGTGGATGACATTTGGGATACTGGAGTGTGACCTTACAGCGGGTGTCTGAATACGCCATGTGTAGCATGTTAACGTGTACTGCGTATGACACAGTTGTGTATGTTGTGTGCAGGTGTATTGACTCTGCCTATCCAACATCCACTACAGTGTAGCCACAATTGTGTGGGATGCTCTGAGTATTGCATGTGTTTGAGGCAGCTACTCATGTTACTGAGATGTGCATAGTCTCATAGCAAACATGCACAGCATGCATTATGCGCTGGTGTGTGATGTGTAAATGGCCTACACCTCACCTATGACATGCACATTTAAATAGTAATATTAAATGTAGAACACACTCACCAGCATGGGTCTGCTGCCTTGCTGTCACACCAGAGGGACCTACAAGGATATGAGTCAGTGGCAACAACTGTGGCATTGTTACTGTGTGTTTGCAATCTTAAAGTAGTATGACTGTTGGCAGTCACAGTCCTGCAGATTATATTCCTAATTATTATTATTGCACAACACTAGGCACCACATCTTGGAACTACACAGTACACATCTCACATAAGCATAATCTACCAATAGAGGTAACAGTAGTGTACAGCTATGCCATGTTACCTGCACATTCCATGTTAACTTGCTGGGTGGCTCCGGCCTCCAGGATGATGCATATTAGTTGTTGCATTTGTTGTTGGCCAGGAGCCACCTGGCTCAGGAGCAGCTCCTCCACTCTGGTGAGGGGGGGGTGGATGGTAACCCCATCACCTGTGGCAAGCTGTTGTCCACAGATATCAGACGCATGCTGCCGGACATGTCCAATTAAATCACTGCAGTGATGGCGTACCTGCTCATATGTCCGGTTATGCATGCCTATGTCATTTATCCTACGGACAAGGACTTGCCACAGTGCAGTCCACTCATGCTGGTCCTGGCTGGTTCTTGAGAACAGCAGGCCATAGTGCTGAACCATGGTGGCTGTAATCACTCCCTCCTCTACTGGGCTATATGATGGATTACGATGGGGGGCATGACCCTGGAAGACAATGAAACAATATGTGTGAGCAGGTCAAGTGGTACACAACATTCTAAAGTACAGATATCAATTAACTGCCATATATAGCAACCTATTGGCTGTCAAAGGATACACACTTTCAATACCACTTAATGCTCAACCCACAACTGCCTGACAGTGCCTGGTACACTCTATATATCAAATCATGTTTTGCACAGCAACAAATATAAACCAGTATGTAAGACTATACAACAGTACATGGCACACTGTATGCAACATAATGCACCACCTAGCCACACGGGGTATATATCAAGCTAATGCATAATGTACAATTTTTAAAACATTTCATAAAAAGTTTTTTCAGCTATTTAATTCCATTACTACTTTCTCCACTAGAGGGCATTATAGGATCATTCAGTATTACAATACATACTAGTATTATACAAATAACATTTTTATTCATTTATATATCCTTATTTATTATTTTTATGTAATTCTTACATTTTAAATGTATTTATATGGATTTTATGTTATTATACAAACAAAGTTGCACTGTATTTATAGATTTTAATAGTTTTAATGTGACAATTTAGGACTCTGAGATTTAATGTGTTTATAATTAATTAACATATTCATGATACATGGATTTTTACTGGTTAGTTTGAATTTAATTAGAGTATTTAAATGTTATTTTGCGGTGTGTTGTCATTCTGATAAAGTTTTGGACGAAACGTGAAGTGTATTTGTTTCTACGTATCATTAAACTGTTGCTGCTGCTTTTGGATTACTTCCTCGTGTGGTGGTCTACTATTTACAGTTATTCTAGCCCTAATTTTGGCACTTGTGCTGGGACTTCGGTGCTTGTGTTCTATTTATTAGTTTTACTTCTGCACCGTCCGTTCTTTGTTTATTAGTACTTCCTATGGAGCTCTCAGTGAACAGTGCCTCAGATATTGAGGGCAGGAAAAATGAAACTGGAGAACTGCGTAAGCTTATTGGACAGCTTACGCAGTTAGTGTGTTTGTTGACTCCTTTGAGTCAATCTATCGTGACGGCGTGCACCAATCTCTCCCTACCAGGGAACCAGGAAGCCCTTAGGCAGTCAGCTTCGAATGAAGGGACGCCAAGGGAACAAGAACGGGTCGTAAATGGAGCTAATGCGAGCGCTAACTCGGACATGGACATTTTAAAAGAATTACCGCATTTTTCCTTCAACGAGGCTAGAGAGAGACGCACTGGTCGGCCATCCCGAGCTAATACAGGACACAATGATTCTATTCATGCATCGAGAGTATCACAAGGTACTGAACAGTTGTTTAATGACATAGTGAATACCAAGTTTGACTTTATTAATGGAAAAACGTCTAAAAAAGCAGTTGGTTCATACAAACAAGCCCTGGATGATCTACATTTTTATCTCAATAAGTATAAAATGTTGGAGATGGACAATGCTTACCTAAAACATTGTATTGGTTTAAAGATTGTTCCTAAAGAGTTAAGAGTTAGTAAATACCCTAACAATGTTTTTGAAGGCACTGATTTTCACAAAAATTTGATTCAAATATTTGATGATTGTGGTTTTTCTATTATGCGTGCTATTATTTTAAACAATGAACATGAAATGGAGAAATTATATAGCATTATTGATGAAACAAACAAAGCTATAGTTAATGACCTTATGTTCTCTATTTCTGAACAGAGATGCCATTACAGGAATTTATTAAAAGATGTAGAGAAGCATTGTATAGAAGTTCAGAACAGAAAATTTTCTAAAATTGACAGAGATTTACATGAGTATAAAACTCATACACATTACCCCAAACCTAGGTCTTGGGGCAAACAGTTGTTAAATAATTTTGATAGAGTCAATGATGGTCTACCTGTGGATGAATTAAATGTACATAATGAAAATGAAGTTGAGATTGAAGAATTTCCCCCATTACGTAGGTCCGAGAGACTAATGTATAAAAACCCTGTTAACTACAATTCAAAAAACTACAGGGGGAAGGGGGGTTATCCCTCTTGGAGGGACAAACATGTGGACCTTTAGACCACATTACAAGTGATGGGAACAAATTCACTTATAACAACTTTAACATTTTTAACTATTCGCACATTACACTTACTAAATTTCATTTTGATTTATTTTCAAAAGGTTTTGGCTTTATTCCACAACGCAAAACAAACATTTTTAGGTTGCTTGTTGATATTAAATTGTTTATTAGGAAGAAAAATTTGGAATTATTTTTCAAAGGAAAGCAATTGACAATGGGTACTAATGAATTAGTCCGTAAGAGCAATTTTAATCCACCCCTGCACCCTCAATTAAAGAACTTTGAATTATCATTAGAAAGAGAATTGAGAAATGGTCTGAGGAAAGATTACACACGTCCTAACCTTACTAATTGTGAAGAGGACATTCTAGTGACCTTGAGTAAGGATAAAGAAGTTCGTGTTATGAAACCTGATAAGGGTGGAGGGGTAGTTTTTATGGACCGTAACATGTATGAAGGAAAGATGTTGAATTTATTAAATGATGTTGAAAAGTATAGTGTTACCTCTATTAATGAGATTAATGTTGCGTACAAGAGAATACATGTTTTATTGAATGACCTATTGTTTGAAGGCTTGATTGATTTAAAGATCTTCAAATATTTGTATGTGAAGAAGCCTAGGATTCCAACTATTTTTGGAATCCCGAAGGTGCACAAAGATTATATGTACCCTCCCCTTAGACTCATCGTTGCTTCGGAAGGATCAGTTACAGCACCTCTTGCCAAGTACATAGATTTTAAAATTAAGCACATAGTTGACGAGAATGAAAATATTTTAAAGGACTCTTGGCATTTCCTTAGTAAAATAAAACCCCATTTGTATGGTGAGACTACTGGTTTTGGTACACTAGATGTTGTTGATTTATTCACCAGTATACCCCATGACATTGGTTTAGCCTGGTTTGAAGAAATGTTATTACCCCTCAAAAGAATTTCTCACAATGAATTTAGAACTATTCTAATTTTAATGGAAATAGTATTGAAAAATAATTTCCTATTTTTTGAGGGAGAATACTATAGGCAAACCAAGGGGGTGGCGATGGGAGCACATTGTGCACCTACTTACACCAACATTATTATGGCTTACTGGGAGAACAAATATGTCCTGACACCCAGGTTTGAAAACAAGTGGACATTATATGTTAGGTTTCTGGGTGATTTATGTTTTCTGTGGAAGGGCACTTTAGACGAGTTTGAGGTCTTTGTTGATTATTTAAACAGTACTACAAACTTCCTACAGTTTACTAAGTACTTCACCACCACTAAAGTGAACTATTTAGATGTATATTTGGAAAAAAATGGCCAGTGCTTTGTGTCAAGTGTGTACAGGAAGAAAACTTTTTCCAACACTTACTTACATTTTTCAAGTTCTCACCCATTTTACCAGAAAAGAAGTGTTTTAAAAGGACAAGCAGTGAGAATATGTAGAATGACTTCTGATGATTTTTTGTTCACAAAGGAATGCGACTACTTGAAGTCTATGTTTTTGGATAGAGGTTACCCTATAGAAATGATTGATCAGACATTTCAGGAGGTTGCTGAAGGAAGAAAGGGTAGGTTTGTACCTATATTAGGTAAAGATTTTAACGAAATCAATGCTACGACCATTAAAAACAACACTCCTAATGATGGACATTCCTCGGGCCTTATTTTAACTTATGATGGACAGGCTAGTAAGGTTAGAAAGATTGTAGATAGGGAATGGAACAATTTTGCAAAGGTATCTGATTTGGGATACATATTTGACAAAGAAATACAATATACTTATAAAAGGGGTAGTAATATTAAAGGAATCTTAGAAAAGGTCAGCAACGCAAAGCGACTTGATGAGAATAAAAAGAAAAAATATGGTGTCTTTAAATGTGGAGCTTGTGGGTACTGTAAGAATTTGAAGACTGGTAGTACACATTTTTTGGTAGCCCGTAAAAAGACACTTACTTTAGGTTC
This sequence comes from Protopterus annectens, assembly GCF_019279795.1. Taxonomy (NCBI): domain Eukaryota; kingdom Metazoa; phylum Chordata; order Ceratodontiformes; family Protopteridae; genus Protopterus; species Protopterus annectens. Next base: position 1,366,136,788 of record NC_056732.1, on the reverse strand, counting down.
TTTTGCAAATTGTAATACCAAGGGTATTATATATATTGCACTATGTGGAAAATGTGAAGCATTCTACGTTGGCAAAAGTGAAAGAAAAATGAAACAGAGAATTTACGAGCACCTGTATGATATTAGGACCAAGCGTGACACAAACTCTTTGTTTAAGCACACCTTGGTCTGTGATGGGGCTTATTTTAACTTTTTTGTTTTAGAAGTTGTACCACCAGATCCTAGGGGAGGCTGTTGGGAAACTTTGGTTGCATACAGGGAATTATATTGGCAGATTGTTCTAGAATCTAACAAATTCCCAGGTATCAATGACATGATTACTTTAGCACCTGTATTGAAAATGAGATCAGCTAAACTTTAATTCCAATATGTGTAATTTGCAGTTAAAAGTTATTTATATTTTAAAATATTTTAAAACATTTCATAAAAAGTTTTTTCAGCTATTTAAGTCCATTACTACTTTCTCCACTAGAAGGCATTATAGGATCATTCAGTATTACAATACATACTAGTATTATACAAATAACATTTTTATTCATTTATATATACTTATTTATTATTTTTATGTAATTTTTACATTTTAAATGTATTTATATGGATTTTATGTTATTATACAAACAAAGTTGCACTGTATTTATAGATTTTAATAGTTTTAATGTGACAATTTAGGACTCTGAGATTTAATGTGTTTATAATTAATTAACATATTCATGATACATGGATTTTTACTGGTTAGTTTGAATTTAATTAGAGTATTTAAATGTTATTTTGCGGTGTGTTGTCATTCTGATGAAGTTTTGGATGAAACGTGAAGTGTATTTGTTTCTACGTATCATTAAACTGTTGCTGCTGCTTTTGGATTACTTCCTCGTGTGGTGGTCTACTATTTACAGTTATTCTAGCCCTAATTTTGGCACTTGTGCTGGGACTTCGGTGCTTGTGTTCTATTTATTAATGCATAATGTAACATGTAATCCATTGCAATGATTGTAAAGTCCAGTTACAGTATTACCAGTATACCACGCTAGTCATTGATGGCAACCCCCTGCCTAACATATGTGCTAATTTGTTAATATAGGTGGCATACTGCTGTACTACACTATACATGTTGCTAGATACGCACCTATATCCTGTAAAACACATATGACCAAGGCCATGGTACAGGCATACACACAAACACATCAGACATACATACCAGACACAAATGTATGGCAACCCACATGACCTTTACCTGTGTACCATACAGTAATGTGTGTCAGTAGTTACAAAACCTTATGCCTGAGGTATGTCATCTGTGAGGACTACGGGGAACAAACAAAACAGTGGTTCCAAGACATGTGGACATACTCCATACTGTGCTGTTTAGGCATACAGCTTCAGGTAGTACTACAGTTCATTCAGGGGTTGGATTCGCCAGCAGTAATATTCAATAAGAATACATGTACTGCTGTAGCCTACAATGGGACACCCCAGTCGACACCAACGGACTACGTCAGACTGTATGGCATACTGCTTTTTCTGCCTAGCAATAGCATGCACATCTTTTGCTGGGATCAGAGCTAGGACATATAATACCATGACAGAAACAGTTTTCCACTTAGCTATCACACATATACAGAACTCTGACACATTCACCAACACATTCACCATCACACTCAGACAACCTCACATAGCAATTATTGCATCAAGTACATGTGGGTGTGTATCGGTTCATAGGTAGGTTATAGGCTATTGTCCCTAGGACCTATAGATGTCTAGCCATATGCTACCCTGGCCTTTGACACACAGGTAATTTCATTTCACGTGGTCCTATCAAGCAGAGCCACAGAGGTGATTCCTGGGGTGTATTTCCTATCTCCCATACAATCAACGGGATTATATATGATGACTGCTAATTAGGAGCTTTGTTTGCTATTGACAGGTGGTTTGTTCCAGAGTATGGGATGTCTCTGAGATAGGGATCTATTCCTCCAGCATGTGCTGTTTATTGAGGTGACAAGGTTAGGTCCCTAGAGCGTGTAGCTCATAGGGATTGTGATCTGTTTATGTGGAGTATGTCCAACAGCTCTGGGTTTCACATAGCTTTGCATGTTAGGCAGAGGTCACCTCTGGGTATGCGATATGTGACACAGTCTAGCTGTGGTTTTGTGAGACGGTCTGCATAGGGCATCTGTTTGAGGCCGGTATTACTCTTTGTGAGGTATGTCTGTGCTTTCCAGTTGCTGTAGATGTCTTGTGAGGTACATACCACATGGGGCATTGTACTCTATACTGGGTTTTATGTGTGTGGAGTAGAGGGGAACACTGACCTATATTTCCATGGATGACACACCTTTTGTGATGATGTGTGCCATGTAGATGGATTACATGACTAGTGTGGCACTGTGACTATCAAAGGGGAGACTACTGTCCACCTGTGTCCCATGGTCTCTTATCACACCTTCGTTGTTAAGTAGACTACCACCTATGTGGTAGCTAATGGGTACTGAGTTTTTGCAAGGAGGGATGCCAATGCAGTGTCAACATTGAGCTTGAGTCCATGGCTTTGTCACCAGGCATCTGTTGCAGTAATTATGACCCTGTCGCACATATACAGTCCACCTTTCATGGTGGGAATATCAAGTATGGGAAGGTTGTGAGGTATACAGTTATGTCATAATATTGCACAGTGTTGTGCGGAATGCATTGAAGGTGTTCTCAGCCCATGTAGCTTTAGCAGGCTTTAGCAGGCCTCACTGGCTGCAACACTGCAAACCTGACAAATCATGCCCACAGCGTTTAACCACCACATGTCATATACCAGCACTGTATGCTGTCTGGTCTGCCACACACTACAACCTACATCGAAATATGCACATAACAACCTTCAACAACATATATATATATATATATATATATATATATATATATATATATATATATATATATCCACCTTTCACAAACAGTTGCAGTATGTCCCTTGCTCTATGCACATGTACAGATGCTAATATATCTGACACAGACAGATCTCTCAGTATGTGTGTGCCATACACAAGGACCACACTGTTGTAAGTCCATGTACCTCACGGCTGACCTGTTGGGCCTTGCTGCAACATGAACAGGTGTCACATGTGAGCACACAGTAATATTAGTGGGTGTATATATAACTGCTAATGCTAAATTAGCATACTAGCCTGGTACAGCTGTTGACAGTTCTAAGCTACACGTTAATATGACTATCATGCATTTGTTACTCTGTCACATCCATGTTTACATAACCGTATGGGCTACTCCCCCAAACAGACATTGTACACATTACTGTACAGAACACAGATAACATGGATCAGACGTTTGACATTTAATGCTGAACTACATATGTCACAGTCACATCCCACTGCACACAGCTACACACTCATTTCTCCATGCCAGTAGTTATGCAGGGCATCTGTGCATTGATACATACTGCTGCCACATATGGATGATTCAAACTATGTAGAGTACTCTTCATAAACATCTACTACATTCCAGTTGTATTTGTTCGTATTTGTTGTTGTATATCTTGAATTAATTTTTCAAGGTATATTTGTTTTTCAATATACTTTTTCTTTTCAATATATTATTTACTTTTCAATATATATTTTTTAATATATTTTTTATTTCAATATATATATTTTTTCAATATATTTTTTATTTCAATATATATTTTTTTAAATAAATATATTTTTTCAATATATTTTTTGTACAGTTGGTACAACAGTTAGTAGGTCCAATAATAATGTCGTGCCCACCAATTTTAAGGATGGACATGGTTCTGAAACAGCTTTAACTTCTATTTTATTGAATAAGGAGGACAGTGACTGTTCTGTTAGGCCCAAGGATAAGACTAGATCTGTGATTCAGGATAGTATGGTTGGTGTCGCCCCAGTAGGGGCTGGTGGTGAGCTCCCTTTTCCTTTGCCTGCCCGGTTGGACAGAACAGGGGGGCGAGGGAGGACAGCCAGCAGGGGTCGACACAAGAGGAAATTTTCAGGGGAACAGTTTCCCAATCAGACCCTGAAGAAGATGTGGGGGAAGAACAAGAATCGCTGATATTTAATATTTCTAGTCATTGCTTGACCCCTTATGAATTCAATGTGTTGACGAAAGGGCTTAGTTTCATACCAAGTCGTAGTAGTAATATTGTTGATACTATTTTAGATCTAAAGACTTTTTGTAGAGATGTGATGCTGCGGCTAATTTATGGTGGTTCCACCGATAATGTGGATGATAGAAGTAGTCCATGTGTTCATCTTAGGAAGCTGAGTACTTTTGTACCAATTAACCACCCTCTCGTAGAAGCGTATCTTAAATTAACCAAAGAGGATATAATGCATTTTTATGATAATAAGCCACGTCATAAGAGGGCTTCTAAGCAGAACCTCAGTTATATAGAGAGACAAGCTTTGAATGAACTTCAGAATAATAGCTCCATTATCATTAGACCTGCTGATAAGGGGGGATTGATTGTTATAATGGATAGCAGTTTTTTATTATCATGTAATGCATTACATGCTTGAAGATACACGTTTTTATAATAGGATCACTGTCTCAGATGTTCACAGGATTATTTCTTCTGTAAATCATGATATTAAAGATTTCCACACAGCTGGTCTCCTTACTGATGAATTGTTCTCCTTTATGGACGTTAACAACCCCCTGATACCAGTCATACAGGGGCTACCAAAGGTTCATAAGCAACCTAGGAACCCACCTATGAGACCTATTGTTGCTGGAGGGGTGTGGGTTACTGAACCCTTGTCTTTGTATGTGGAGCAATTTTTACGACCGGTTATCAGTTTAAATCCAACTGTGCTGAAGGATTCTAAGCAGTTTTTGTTAGATCTATATGACTGTGTTAGTGGACTAGATGATATCAAAGATCTGGCATTTGTTACACTTGACATTAAGTCATTGTTTACAATGATACCCAATGAGCTGGGGATACACTGTGTGCAGAAATATCTAGCAACACATAGTGGGTATTCACCTAAGCAAATTGATTTGATTTGTTTCTTTTTAGAGACAGTTTTGAATAACAACGTTTTCATCTTTGGTGAAGATATGTTTTTACAACAACATGGCGTGGCTATGGGCACTTCATGTGCCAATAGCTACGCCAATATGTTCCTTGCCCAGTGGGAATCTGAGTCCCTGTTTCCACTTACAGATTTTGTAGATCATGTCGTTTTTTTATCGATGTTTTGTGGATGATTTGTTTGTGTTGTGGCGAGGGACATCTGGTCAGTTTGCTAGGTTCTTTGGGATCATGAACAATTTGACTGTCTAAAATTCACTTATAGTCTGTCTTATGAAAGTATTAATTATCTGGATGTTATTGTTGAGAAGCTGAATGACCACTTGATTAATACAGGGATTTATCGGAAAACATGCCATAGGAATGCGTTCCTGTTTAGGTCAAGCATGCATCCAGGCTTCATTTTTAAGAATCTTATCAGGAGACAGGGTATGAGAGCATCGAGACTGAATCCCTCATCAGCAGGATTTCAGAAGGAAATGACCAGCATGGAGAAGAAATTTTTGGACAGGGGATGTACCCGAGATGAGTTGAGCAGACAGTGGTCTGACCTTCTTGACTTAAGGTCTACTAGGGCATGTCCCTATTTTGGCCCGCCTCTAGAATTGAACAATTTCCCTCCATCCATTAGTAGCAATAAAACTAAGATTCCACTTTTCTATACTAGTGATTACAGAAAATCACTGACTTGTTTTATCAGCATTGGTCTATTCTTTTAGTGGACAATGATATTGGTAATATTGTAGGTGGTTTTCCCAGTTTCCGATATAGGAATCTTAAGAACCTGAAGAGGTTACTATGTTCTGGGACACACAATAATGTTGATAGGCTTTATCGTGGCCATACTGTAGCATGTGGCTCTTAATTTTTGTGGCCATATTGATTCGTCTGGTGTTTTTCATCTTCCTGATCTTGGAAGGGATTTTTATTTTAGAGGGGTTAGCAATTGTATGACCCCACATGTTGTTTACCTTGCTCAGTGTGTGGCATGTGGTGAATTTTATGTTGGAAAAACCAACAGACCCCTGCGTGATAGGATGAGGGAACATCTCTATCACATTAGGAAGGGGTCCCCACATAATGCACTTGCAAAACATGTCACTGAGTTTGGGTGCACTCATACGTTTAAATTTCAGGTGATTGAAGCTGTCACACCTAGTATCAGAGAAGGTGATATTATTACACATACAGAGTATAAGGAAACATGGTGGATTGTACTTTTAAAAGCAGATTGGGGCAGTGGCCTTAATGAAAGGGCTTCTATTAAGCCGGTTTTGAAGAAAAGTAGACTTCGTAAATAAGGTCTCTGACAGTTTCTGCTCCTCAGTTTGCAGTTTGTAAATGTATACTGGTTTAAAGTGATTATATATTTTAAGAATGTTTTGTGCAATGTCTTTGTGATATTTTTATCTTGTTTTTATCTGTATCTTTTTATTTTTCATTGTGACTTTAATGGTTGATTATTTAATTGATTCATTAGATGGGTTGGTTTTGTATAAAAGATAGGTTAGGTTTATTGTTTTCAAAGGTCTGATGAAGCTCCAATGTGAAAGCGCTTACCTGTATTTGTGCTGGAATAAATAGAGGATTTTTTACTTCGTTGACTGGCTGAGCGTTTGTCCTCATTGAGTTGCAGCTGTGTTTTACCTCTGTTGGTGTACATATACTTTTTTTGTGTACATTTATTTACTCTACACCACTGTGGTTTCACCCAGTGAATGCTAGCATTTTTTTATTATTTTGTTGGACTAATAATAAACTTTGATTCCATATTTAAAAACCTTCTTTGAAAATTGCTATTACTCAAACCCACCCCATAGGGTCTAGCCGTGACACTAAAAATCAAATCTTCTGTCGATCCCCCATGCTTCTCATAAAAATGACTTGCCACTAGACTATCTAACCTAACATTTCTTATATCAACCAGGTGTTCCAAAATTCTCAATTTGACCTTGTGTTTGGTTTGTCCAAAATACCACTTCTGAAATGGACAATTACATCCGATAACATTAAAAAAAATGTATTTGAATGTTAGGAATTTATTAGTATAAGCAGTCTGATAAGTACATAATAAAGGTGTTGGTATTGGGCAATTTATTGTAAGTAAGGCATGAAGTTTAATTTGTTTCTTTAAATGTTTGAAAAAAGTTAATTGATTCAATTAAATATTTAATGTTTGATTATTTAAATATGGCTGTATATTTGATGTTGGTTATTCCATGAGAAGGCGAAGGCCGAGGTACCAGAATCATTAAAGGATTTCATTACAGTCAGTCCGTGCTGCATTTTGCATTATTTATTGGTGTTTCTAGATTCTAGTATTATTCCGTAGCTTTTCAGCTTGGATTGAATGTAAATAATTAAATCATATCTCACTATGCTTACATTAAAAGATAGAAACATAAAATCGTACAACAGTGAATGGTGTAAAATAAGATGCTATAACAACAGTATCGGCCTACATTCCCATATGTATACTCCACAAGCTACATGTCAAGCAGCAGAAATGTTCTGAGAACCCTAGTATACATAAATATAACTTCATAGAAATTCTCAATTTGACCTTGCGTTTGGTATGTCCAAAATACCACTTCTGAAATGGACAATTACATCCGATAACATAAAAAAAAATGTATTTTAATGTTAGGAATTTATTGGTATAAGCAGTTTGAATTTAAGCACCACACAGAGGACCCTACACCTGTGGTTTGCTGAAAAAGAGAATGACTTAGCAGTAGGAGGGACAATTCTCAACATACCACTTAAAAAATTCAGCGCAATTCACTTGCAATAGAGTTCGGGGAGATGTTGGCTAACCTCAGCCATGACCCACTTATAGAGATCATCAGGTCAGTGGCTTCACAGGTCATTATATTGATACCTGCACTCTTCCCCTTCTTAATAACACATATAACTGAGGTCAATACCTAAGCTAGGTCATATAAAACATCATCTTTTCAGAATGGGCCATGTTAGGCACCCAATAGCTGCTTCTTGAAATGGCTGTGTAGGAGACAAAGCAAGGTTTTGTTCTCTTTTCTGAACCGCATAACTATTTACAAGGATGCTAACACAGGTTGCCACAGCTACACAAATATCATCATAAAATGATGTCCCATTCAGGAGGAGAAAAAAAATTATCTGTGATTCATGCATACTTGTTAATTATAAATATCAGGAAGTGCAGTCTGTACCCATGCAAAACATTTATTTATTTATTTTACATTTGTTGACTGGGTTAGTCCAGCTGGGTTGGAACCCTTTTTCAGTGGAGACCTGGGGAGAAAGGCTCCACAGAAACATAGACACTTCATTTTTTGACTAAAGTAACACGATACATAGATACTGACAATAGTATCACACAAGAAAAAATGTAGCTTAGTTTAACATGAGTGACATATAGATTCAAATATTAACATTGTACAATAAATAAGTGCATGTTCCCACATAGGTACCTTGCAAGAGCATGCAGCCATGAAAATTCAGAGTCTAATCTGAGCAGTAAGACATGCTTCATGACATAAATATGCGGGGCATCTAGCTTCACTTGTATGTCTGCCATGCAAATACGCATAAAGAGGTACGTTTAAGATGTGAGCTACCATTTTGGAATGTCGCCTACACCAGATTAAAAAGATATTCTCCCTTTCCCTCTGCCTAGCATCAGTCATCAGTGTGTACCTGACTCATACTTATCACCTCCATTTCTGAATTTTCAACTATGGTCTTTTCCCTCTGCCTACCATCAATAAACAGTTTGCATATGTCATACTGAATACTTCCCATTTTCAATTTCCACCTACAAGAACCCAAATTGGATTGCAACATTTTCCTTGATAATCCACATGCACCGATGATATTGCAGTCATTAAAACAAATTGTTTTGCATCTGATTCATACTGAATACCTTCCTTTCCGAATTTCCAACCACAAGAACCAAGGCTGGATTGCAACATTTTTCTGATAAGACACATGTAAAGAAGATATTGAGGAATCCAAAACAAATTGTGTGTCTGCTACATGCTGTACTTTGTTAGCACTCTGCTTGAATATAACCCAGAACCTTTGTCATATTTTGTAACTAAATATGCCTGTATTCAGCTGTAACCCTGCAGGATCCCCTGCCAGTACCTATCAGTTATACAGCTAATTTTTTAACTGTGTCTATAGGCTGCTCATTAACTAATTTGACAAGTTATGTGGTATTGCCACCATCAGCTAAAGATATCTAGTTCTGCCTATGTGAAAATCAGTAGAAAGGCACAATTTATTTAATGGTTTAATCACTCTCATGCCTGACAATGCCTCCCTTTTCCTCTAGCATAATTTTCTCTGCTATGAATATGGCCATTTCTTTTTTTCTGTATTTAGCTGACATCTTGCTGGCATTTTAACAAATTACTACCAGCTTTAACAATTGCTTCTTTCTAAATAACTCACTGAGCTGATTGCTTTTTATTGAATACCACACAAAGCTGACCAGTAGTTAAAAAATAATTGTCTTTTTTAAAATACACAATATTTCTCTAGCACCTCTGCTGTAAAAAGCCTTTAACAGAGTACATTCACACACAATACAATTTGAATTTATATACTTCTGTGCTTCCTAAATTATTTCATTACCCAATAAAACAATTAATCAATTACAATTTACTTAATTTCATTACAGCAAACACTTCCAAGTGTATTCTTGATTCAAGCCCCTAGGGCTCATAGTGTCAAACTTGAGAATCAGCATGGTCTCTTTTTTCTTAATACATTTTTTTATATGTTGATCAAATCATAAATCCATTAACTTCTACCTTATCTAAAATAGTTGCTTGTAACCCCTCTGGGTTGCTATTATGAAATTCCTTAAAATGAATTGCTACCAGGCTAGTTAATTTACATTCCCTGACATCTGTTATTTAAGTCTACATGCAAATTGTCTTTTACTTTCCCCCCACATCGTTTCATAGATTAGTACTAAGCTAACTGCCCTTGCAAGCCATTTTAAGCCTAGCCAATTGTCCCTTGTGAGACTCAAACCCTGCACTTTATGTTTGCAACGCAAACACCTTAACCATTAGGCCACCCTCCCAACCCCAACATAAATTTTTTAACAGGGACATTTTAAACCCCAAATGATTTTCTTCGTGTTACAGCTCTATATACCTCTTGCTTGAAAATTGTTTCCATTAATATATGTAAACTCCTTCACTATAAATTTACATATACTGCATTTCCCACATGACAATGTACCTAACATTTCTGGGAATAAAACTAGCCCCATAGTGGGCATACTAAACTTCTCATGGACTAAAAAGTCTTTTATGCTTCTACCTCTTCTGAAGGAGAAGCTGATGTCCTTATTTTGTAAAAAATCAATTTCTCTTTTTAATCTGGTCTTTTACTACCTCTGAAAATACAGAATACGTTGATGTAAAATGTATACATTCTTGTTCTTTGCTGCTTCTTTTCTTTCCCTGTTCACTACCTCTTTTCCGATTCCTATTTCGCACTTTCTCCAAGCCCTTTTCCACTTCTGTTACTGGATATCCTCTATTACAAAACGTATAAAAAGTTTCTTCCAGTTCCCTTTCCTTCTCTATCGGATTGTTACATGACCTTTTTACCCTGCGAACTTCTCCATATGGAATGGAATTCATGGTATGAGGGGGGATGACAACTAGACCTGTTTAAAACAAAGTTCGTTTCCAAAAACTTTCTATGTATTTTTGTTTTTAACAGAGAATCCTTCTTGCCCTTTATAGTGACATCTAAATAATGAACTTCATCACCTATTTGCAGCCCATCAAAACTTACCCCAACTTTATTATCATGCAACTTATCAATAAATGCCCTAACTTCACTGTGTCCCCCTTTACATACAAAAATCAAATCATCTATAAATCTAAAATATTTGACTACATGTTTTTTTTATAAAATTCACTAGTACAGATGTGCTGACTGCACATGCCAGTGCATTTCTTCATGCAGGTCCCAAGCCCAGATAAATGGGGAGGGTTGGGTCAGGAAGGGCATCTGGGGTAAAACATTTGCCAAATGAGATATGCGGAAACCATTACAGATTTACATACCTGATCAGTCAAGGTCCGGGTTAACAATGACCGCCACCAGTACTGTTAGTCAACAGGGTGCTGGCAGAAATTGGGCTACTGTTGGCCGAAGGAGAAGGAGAAGAAGAGGGGGAAGGCATGCCCAAAGGCAGGAAGAGAGGAGAAAGATTAGGAGTGTAGTAATGAGGATAGGAACTTTGAATGTTGGCAGCATGACTGGTATAGGGAGAGAGCTAGCTGATATGATGGACAGAAGGAAGGTTGATATATTGTGTGTGCAAGAGATCAGGTGGAAGGGAAGTAAGGCCAGGTGTATTGGAAGTGGGTTCAAATTGTTCTATCATGGTGTGGATGGGAGGAGAAATGGGGTAGGGGTTATCCTGAAGGAACAGTATGCCAAGAGTGTTTTGGAGGTGAAAAGAGTGTCAGATAGAGTGATGTTTATAAAGCTGGAAACTGATGGTGTAATGATGAATGTTGGTAGTGCATATGCTCCGCAAGTTGGGTGTGCGATGGATGAGAAAGAAAAATTTTGGAGTGAGTTGGATGAAGTGGTGATGACTGTACCCAAGGGTGAGAGAGTGGTGATTGGAGCAGATTTCAATGGGCATGTTGGTGAAGGGAACAGAGGGGATGAGGAAGGGACGGGTAGGTATGGTGTTAAAGAAAGGAATGCAGAAGGTCAGATGGTAGTGGATTTTGCAAAAAGGGTGGACATGGCTGTGGTGAATACGTGTTTTAACAAGAGGGAGGAGCATAGGGTGACATACAAGAGTGGAGGAAGATGCACACAGGTAGATTATATCTTATGTAGAAGGGCCAGTTTGAAGGAGATTGGAGACTGTAAAGTGGTGGTGGGGGAAAGTGTAGTTAGGCAGCAGAGAATGGTGGTCTGTAGAATAACATTGGTGATCAAGAAAAGGAGGAGGAGTGTCAGGGCAGCACCAAGGATCAAATGGTGGAAATTGAAAAAGGGTGATTGTGAGATGGAGTTCAGGGAAGAGTTAAGACAGTCACTGGGTGGCAGTGAAATGTTACTGAATAACTGGGTAACTACAGCAGAGCTAGTAAGGGAAACTGCTAGAAAGGTGCATGGTGTGACATCTGGACAGAGGAAGGAGGAAAAGGAGACCTGATGGTGGAATGAGGAAGTACAGGAGAGTATATAGAGGAAGAGGTTGGCAAAGAAGTGGGATTGTCAGAGAGATGAAGAAATTAGACAGGAGTATAAGGAGATGAGGTGCATGGCAAAGAGAGAGGTGGCAAAGTCTAAGGATAAGGCGTATAGAGAGTTGTATGAAAGATTTGACATTAAGGAGGGAGAAAAGGACCTGTACCGATTGGCTAGACAGAGGGACCGAGCTAGGAAAGATGTGCAGCAGGTAAGGGTGATAAAGGATAATGAGGGAAATGTACTCACTAGTGAGGAGAATGTGTTGAACAGATGGAAAGAGTACTTTGAGGGGCTGAGGAATGAAGAGAATGAGAGAGAGAGAAGGCTGGATGATGTGGGTATAGTGAATCAGGAAGTGCAATGGATTAGCAAGGTGGAAGTAAGGATAGCTATGAAGAGGATGAAGAATGGAAAGTCTGTTCATCCAGATGACATACCTGTGGAAGCTTGGAGGTGTTTAGGAGAAATGGCAGTGGAATTTTTAACCAGATTGTTTAATGAACTCTTGGAAAGTGAGAGGATGCCTGAGGAGTGGATAAAAAGTGTTTTAGTACTGATTTTTAAGAATAAGGGTGATGTGCAGAGCTGTAGTAACTACAGAGGGATAAAACTGATCAGTCACAGCATGAAATTATGGGAAACAGTAGTGGAAGCTAGGTTAAGAAGGGAGGTGATGGTTAGTGATCAGCAGTATGGTTTCATGCCAGGAAAGAGCACTACAGATGTGATGTTTGCTCTGAGAGTGTTGATGGAGAAGTACAGAGAAGGTCAAAAGGAGTTGTATTGTGTCTTTGTGGACTTAGAGAAAGCATATGACAGGGTGCCTAGAGAGGAGTTGTGGTATTGTATGAGCAAGTTGGGAGTGACAGAGAAGTATATAAGAGTGGTACAGGATATCTACAAGGGTAGTGTGACAGCAGTGAGATCTGCAGTGGGAGTGACAGATGCATCTAAGGTGGAGGTGGGATTCCATCAAGGATCAGCTCTGAGCCCTTTCTTATTTGCACTGTTGATGGACAGGTTGATAGACGAGATCAGACAGGTGTCCCCATGGACTATGATGTTTGCAGATGACATTGTGTTATGTAGTGAGAGTAGGGAGCAGGTTGAAGAGACCCTGGAGAGGTGGAGATATGCTCTAGAGAGGAGAGGAATGAAGGTCAGCCAGACTAAGACAGAATATATGTGTGTGAATGAAAGGGAGGGTAGAGGAATGGTGAGGATGCAGGGAGTAGAGTTGGTGAAGGTGGACGAGTTTAAGTACTTGGAATCAACAGTTCAGAGTAATGGTGAGTGTGGAAGAGAGGTGAAGAAAAAAGTACAGGCAGGGTGGAGTGGGTGGAGAAGAGTGTCAGGAGTGATTTGTGACAGACGAGTACCAGTAAGAGTGAAAGGGAAGGTCTACAAATGGGTAATGAGACCAGATATGTTATATGAGTTGGAGACAGTGGCACTGACAAAAAGGCAGGAGTCAGAGCTGGATGTGGCAGAGTTAAAGATGTTAAGATTTGCACTGGGTGTGACGAGGGTAGACAGGATTAGGAATAAGTATATTAGAGGGTCAACCCAGGTTGGACAGTTTAAAGATTGC
>NC_056732.1:1366046144-1366122411 GCF_019279795.1 Protopterus annectens | reverse complement strand
TGGCAGCACCTCAAAACAGCATTTGTTAGGACTACAGAACAGATATTGGCCAAGCCAGGCATGGAAATAAGGTACATAAGGAATGCTGGTGGGGGAATTCAGAAGTCCAAGAAGTGAACAAAAGAAGGGAGTGCAGGAAAAAAAATGGGAGCTAGGAAAGATGGACCAGGCTACGAAGGAATACTGGTTGGATAACAGAGAAGCTTAGAAATAAGTGGCAGTTGCAAAGAACAGGGCATCAGTGGCACTCTATCAAGTTCTGAAAAGTGACTCAGTAGGTGGTACAAAGAAACTCTACCAGGTTGCAAGGCAAAGACAGAAAGATAAAGAAGATAGTAAGACACCGTTCATAAAGGATGCCAGCAACAACCTGCTCACCAGTCCATTGGACATCAAAGGCAGATGGCAGAAGTATTTCCAGCAGCTTCTGAATGAAGAAAACCACAAAGAAGTTGTACTGCCCCAGAAACAGCTTACAATGAGAGAAGAAGAGGAGCCCAACCTTGAAGAAGTAAGAATGGCACTAAGAAAAATTAAGTCAGGGAAAGCAGCAGGCTCAGATGAGGTCATAGCAGACATGATAAAGATGGTGGATGAGATAGGGGAGAAACGGCTCCTGAAGGTACTCATAGCAGTGTGGAGAGAAAGGTGTATCTGAGATGACTGTAGAATAAGCATACTCATGCCAGTGTACAAGAACAAATGGGCTTCCACAACTGTGGGCAGTAGAGAGGCATCAAACTCCTATCACATGTCTTGAAAGTTCTGGAGAAGGTGATTGATAATCGGATATGCAGAGTAGTAGACTGTAACATGGGAGATGAGCCATTCTTATTAAGATCAGGATTCAGCACAAATGAGCCAATGTCTGCAGTGAGACAGATAGTTGAGAAGAAGGTAGAGATGAAGAAAGAGTCCAATAGGACATTCCTAGACATGGAGAAAGCATATGACAAGGTCCCAAAACAGCTGATCTGGGCAGTACTGTGGTGGTTCAAAGTCTCGGAAACATTGGTAGAATTAGTGCAGGCTATGTAAAAGGACCCAATGATTCAAATACAGTGTTCATCCTCACAGAGGGGTTCCCCGTGGGAGTGGGTGTACACCAGGGTTCAGCTCTGAGACCACTGCTGTTCATACTGGTGATGGACTACATTAGCAAACAGGATGGAGGGGACAGAGCAACAAACATACTGAATGCAGATGATGTGGCATTATAGGCTGACTCTGAGCAAGAATTTCAGCAATGATTAGGAGAATGGAATGCAAAACTGAAGGCACACGGGATGAAAATAAACACAGATAAGACAGTGGTAATGGCAGTAAATTGGGGAAATCAGAAGAAACTAAGAACTGAGATAGAAAGGAAAAAAGTAGAACAGGTAAATAGCTTCAAGTATCTGGGAGGGTGGTTGAGGATCACAGGAGCTGCAGCCAACTGACAGAGTCTCAGCTGTTGTCTATAACAGAAGAATGCCAAAGAAGCTGAAAAGTAAGGTGTACAAGACAGTGGTGCGACCAGTACTACTGTTTGGTGCAGAAACCTTGTCAGTAAAGGCAGATCAGATGAAGAAGCTAGAGGTGATGGAAATGATGTGCCTGAGAAAGGTGGTAGAATGCACACTGTGGGACAGACGAAGAAATGACAACATAAGAGCAGAAGCCAAAGTAGCTCCAATTGCAGGAAAGATAAAAAAGAACAGATGATGGTGGTTTGGACACGTGCAGAAAAGCAGACGATAATCTGGTGAAGAAGATTTGGGTCAGACAGGAAGAAGGTAAGAGGAAATGCGGATGTCCAGTAAAGAGGTGGATGGATGATGTGAAAGAAGAACTGTGACAATCAGGCATGAGAGTTGAAGACGATGGGAGTGTGGCACTGAGGTGAGAAAGATGGCAATAGTTAACACGATACCCAAACCCATGTAAAAAATGGGAGAAAGGGAGCTGACAATAATGATGATGATGTAGATGATGATGTGCATGTATCTGTGTGTGTACAGCTATCTTTTTTGTGAAGATCATGCAGAACATTTTGGTTTAAAATATCAGTGTGGAGGAAACAGTGAGAAACCATATGAGAAAAGTAGGCTGTACACAAGGGTAGAAATGTAGTAGGAAGTATATATATCTATATATGCTTAGAAAGGCAAGAAACAAGGAATTTTTTTAAAGATAATGCAAAAGCAGTAAATAAATACACTTAAAACATCTTTAAATGACTACAAATGATCAGAAAAGGATATCACACTTTAGTGTGTAGTGTACAACAGCTAAACAAATTATTTAAACAAAAAAAACTTTTTAAAAAGGCAGGCAGTCAAATAAGTACAATATGTGAAAAAACATGCTTTTAAATCACAATAAACGCTGGAAAAATCTGTGTTTAGGCAGAAGACAGTTAAGTACAGCAAGAAAGTACAGAAAACTGATACTTAATCACTCCAAAGTCTCTCTTCTAAGCTAGAAGGCTTGTATCAGTTTAAGGCTTTCTAGTGCTACCCAGTAGGTTAGTTACAGGAAAGATGGAAAACAAGTGCAGATGTGTTTTAAACCAGAAAGTTGAAAGAGATGGTCAAACTGTCGAAATGCTCAATAAACTACAATTTCTGGGCCAAGAACCTCTCATCTCATGGTAGACAGACTACCTTGTGTTTACCACTCCCACTGATAAGCTAGAAGGCTTTCGTCCAACGCAGAAAGGCTTGCGGGGCTCAGAAGCTTACCAACAGTCGTGGATACAGCAACTCTGTATCTGGACAAGGCTAGTTACAGGAAAGGTGGGAAAGAAATGCAAGTGTGGCTTTTAATCCAGAATGTTGAAAGAGATGGACAAAAAAAGTGCCCAAATGGCCAATAGCTACACTTTCTGGGCCAGGAACCACTCCTATTGTGGTAGATAGGCTACCTAATGCTTACTACTCTCACTGG
Source organism: Protopterus annectens (assembly GCF_019279795.1). Classification (NCBI taxonomy): domain Eukaryota; kingdom Metazoa; phylum Chordata; order Ceratodontiformes; family Protopteridae; genus Protopterus; species Protopterus annectens. Next base: position 1,366,119,480 of record NC_056732.1, on the reverse strand, counting down.
TAAGCTAGAAGGCTTCCCTCCAATACAGAAAGGCTTGGGGGGTTCAGAAGCTTACAAAGAGTCCTGGATACAGCAAATATGTACCTGTACTAGACTAGTTACAGGAAAGGTGAAGAACAAGTACAAACGTAGGCTTTTAAGCCAGCAAGTTGAAAGATATGGAAAACTGGCCAAACGACAAAATAAACTACAATTTCTGGGCCAAAACTCACTCTTCCCATGGAGGATAGGCTACCTAGTGCTTACCACTCCCACTGATAAGCTAGAAGGCTTCCCTCTAACACAGAAAGGCTTGAGGGGCTCAGAAGCTTACTAACAATCCTGGATACAGCAACTTTGTAACCGGACTAGGCTAGTTATAGGAAAGATGGAAAACAGGCACAAGTGCGACTTTCAAACCAGAAAGCTGAAAGCAATGGAAAAAAACTGCTCAAACAGCCAATAGCTACAATTGCTGGGCCAGGGACCACTCCTCTTGTGATAGATAGGCTACCTGATGCTTACCACTCCCACTGACAAGCTAGAAGGCTTCCCTCCAACACGGAAAGGCTTGGGGGGCTCAGAAGCTTACAAAGAGTCCTGGATACAAAATCTGTACCTGGACTAGACTAATATTTCATACAAAACATATTCTAAAAATACTTAAAGTTTTTTTTTAGAATCAATAGTAAATCAAATAAGGAAAATCATATATATTAATAATTTATAAAATAATAACAGAATAGTTTTGTTCCATAGATTCTTTATTTGGAATTGCTCAACTAATATTAATGAAAATTCCTTAGCTGATGAAAACAAATGCTTAATTCTTAAATCTGAGAGAAAATCTACTTCTTCTCTTTATTGGAAAATATATACATAGGGCCGGATTTACGAAGGCTTGCATGGAGTGTAAGAACAGTGTAAGATGGCAGACAGGCAATATGTCTGCCCAGCGATTCAGCAAAAGAAGGTAGGGGCGTGCATGATAGCTTCTAAAGCTACTCTTGCACGGGCAGTGTTATGGTATGCAAATTAACTCATTTGCTGCTGAACGCTATGTAAATGAGGTAAATTTGCAATCCATGAACCACTAACCTGTCCGTGTAGGAGTAGTGTTAGCTGCAGGAATGTACTCCATTGGTAACAGAGTACCGTTCTGCAAATAGCTAAACGGAGCTATGACAGCTCCAAATAAAGGATGCATCTAGTTAAGGAAGCATGCCAATGGCCAAATATAAGGCCATTGGCATTTGCAAATGTTGTAAAACCTTAAAATCCAATGTAAATTTTATTCCCGGATCGCCGATGTTTAAGCATAGCGCAGCGTCGTGCAAACATGCTGCACTTTAAATAAAAAGACAAAAAAGGGAAAAATAGCCACAGATGTGCTTTTGCACTAAAAAGTTTGTTCTGCCATGCAGGTGAATGGCAGGCTGCAAACAACATGGCCACTGAGTAGTGGTTGCTAAAGGGGGGAAGCTCAATGTGAGAGATGTAACCAAGCATTAGTAGGCAATCCTATGCAAATGAGGATAAGGATAATGAATCCCAAATTTCCCTGGCATGTGAGCCATGTCCCTAGAGTGTAAGTGTAGGAGTAGGGTAGTAGTCGAGTAGAAGATAGGTGACATCATGAGGGGGTATGTCTGAAAGACTATAAGGTGATTGGAGCACAGTGGCGTGTGTTTGCCCTGAGTTGCTCAGGATTGCAAGAGTCATGTTTACAGTGGTGGTAGCTGAAAACAAGAAACCAAAGGCATTCGCCATGGATATATCTTTAATTTATTGCAAACGGGCACACAGCGGGTGCATGCATGTGCGCGTGTGTGTGTGCGTGTAGGTGAGTGTGCGCTTGTGTGCGCACATGTGCGCTTGTTTGCGCGCCACTGCCCCTTGTGGAAACAGAAAGGGACAAAGGAAGGAAAATAAGTAGTAGGAAGTTAACCAAGGAGAACTAGCAGAGCTGCCAGGTGAAATATATAACAATCATCCAATTACACAGGCAGTTGACTAGCCCAGCCCAGCTCAGCAATTTAAATCCTGCAAACAGCAGTCTAACCTGTTTTTTCACATGAACTCTGCAACACTGCAGTTTAGAAAGAGTGAAAACTCAAAAAGCTTAAGGCTGGTGAAATGTTATGGGCTGCCATTGCTATTATAAACCAACATGTGTAAGGTGCTGAGGGTGGTGATGTTGTGAATGCTGCTGAGCAGCCGACAGTGAGGAGACGGAGAAGAGTGTACAGACCCAGGGTAACCTAACAGGGGCTACATGAGCTGGAGATAGTGGAGCGCTATGGAATGGACAGAGACCTCCTGCAGCAAATTGTTGAGCTGTGCCGGCCACGCCTCACACACAGAACCAACAGAGGGGAACCCATCCCAGAGGATACCAAGGTATGTGTAGGCCTACAAATACTAGGTACAGGTACCTTCCAGAGACCAATGGGTGATATGATGGGGGTTTCACAGGCATCAGCATCCAGGGTACTGCACCAGTTCCTGGATGTCATGTCAGCACATGTCAGTGAGCATGTATATTTAACCAATACCAGTGAGGCATTGACCAGCAATATGCGTCTTTTCCACCAAGTAGCGGAATACCCTGAGGTGGTGGATGCAATAGACTGCACGCACATACACATCAAAGCACCACCCGATGAACGGGGTAGTGTCTACCTCAACCACAAGGGCTTCCCCTCCATCAACTGCCAGGTTGTGTGCGATGCCCAGGGCATAATAATGAATGTGTGTGCTGGCTGCCCTGGAAGCTATCATGATTCCCACATCTGGCATCTGACGCAGCTGTACCAGAGATTTGTCAATGGGGACATCCCTGACGGTCACCTAGTGGGGGATGCTAGATACGCACTGGAGCCGTGGCTGATTACACCCATCAGAAATGCACACACACCCGAACAAGAACTCCATAATGAGGCACATGCGCAAACAAGAAACATAATTGAGCATGTGTTTGGGATGCTCAAGTCACGTTTCTGGTGCCTGGACACATCCGGTGGAGCCTTGTAGTACTCACCAACTACATGTACCCAAATTGTCATGGTATGTGCCATGCTACACAATATGATCCTGCGAAAACAGCTGCAGCAGGAACAGCATGGGGCAGGGCCAAACAGCCCCCCACTATTGCCAAGGCCTGCACAGGCACAGCGTGACTCGGAGGAGAAACAACCTGAGCCTGCCCCAGTAGGCAGAAAGAGGTATGCCCAGTATGCCCTGGCCTTGGCTAAGAGGCAAAGCATAGCACATACACTGACTCAGTAGGAACCCTGGAAATGACACCTCTCTCTGACTCGCACATACAATAAAAGGGATGCCTAACTTGACACTACCTGTTTTCAGACATGTATAGGGAGTGTATAATGTGCATCCAACATAGGCAGCCCTGCAGCACCACCTGAGGCATGATTGTCCTATATTAAGCAATATAAAGCAGTGTTAAGCAAATTTTACCACTATTTAGCATATTTAAGCACAATTGCGTGGAGCTGCGTTCCGTGCAAGCTAGCGCAATGTTGGACAACGTTGGGCATCGTTGGGCAATGTTGGGCAACGTTGGGCAACATTGGGCAATGTTGGGTAAAGTCAGGCAAAGTCGGTTAAACACACTCACACCTGCTTTACTGTTCCTTAACCAGTCAGGTCTGCCCAGCAGGAAAATAAAAAGCAGTGACAGAACTCGAACTCAGGATACGGTGCACTATATTCACAGTTCTGAACTACTAAGCCATGACAGCATTTCACTGGCACAGACACAGCAGGGCAATTGTAGACTAACGCAAACACAAACAAACGCTGTGTCATGCCCTCTGAACTTCCCCCCAGGTCTATGCAGACAAATAACAGCAGGCCAGACAGTGTGATGTGGGTTGGGTAGTCTATGAAGTCACAAACTAATATACGTGAAATTGGGAGCTAAGTTATGTAGTACAGTAGTATGCCTCAAGCCAGTAAGATAAGCAACAGTACAGACTGAAATGGAGTACCTGACATAGCAGTGCAGGCCTAGCAAATGTGTATAAGCATCAGGTCAACTCCTCATCCAATGTACACCCACAGTAACAATCAGGTGTGCCCCCTGGGTAGAAATGTACAAATAATAGCTGTCCCCCCTGTATGTAGAAATGTTGATAAGTCTATGCAAAGCGACTCATGGAAGCCCTGCAGGCACAGCATGCTTCCTGTCGATGTGCAACACAAAGGTGAGCCCTGAAGTAAAAAACAACTTGATTTTCCACACACATATAGTATATATGTCGATACTGGGCATGCTCACACACCTCAACAAATTTAGCAAATCTCAGTAAGCAACATACTGAAAGGTCATACTGGGCATGCTCACACACTTAGGCCATGTCAGAGTACAGCAGTGGACCACACATATCTGGCAGTTGCAGTTCTCACCACAGAAACATGTCACTATTCATCAATCCTGCCTTGTGCACACAGTGATATGAAAACAGACCCATATAATATATTGGACTCCTGTCATAATCAAACTATGTACTACAAGTACTGAACTTGTTCAGAGAAAGTGAAAATTCAAAGAAGACCAATAAATCTCCAATCAGTATCATCAATAAACAACGAGCACTTCTAACATTATCCAATCCATGTTCTGGCAAACATATTGTCAAAGAGTCCATAGAGAACCATGAAGCTTTCTTTCGCAATGTCATAAATATCAATGTAAAAACATATATGTTCTGAGTCAGTGCAAACTGTAAATGAATACATGTACATGACTGACACCGCCAACATCTTGTCAGACAGGTTCATACATATTTACCCCCCTCTCACTGACAAAAGGGCCCATTATCATACCTGGAGACTGTGAAAACCCAGAAATCACATATACAATAGTTAAACAGCACTTTCCAAACCTAAAAACATGGCGTCTATGGGATGACATGGCTTCCCTAGCTGTGTCATATGTGAACTCCAAAACAAACAGACCCTGCACCTGAACAGTCTGTTGAGACTCACCCTCTGTACAGGATATGAAACCGTTGAATGTGTTACAGCAAGATTTGGCACACACCACAAGTGTTGATGCCCAACAGACCATATGAACTATTGTCTTATAAGCCTGCAAGACCATGGAGTCCATCATGATGGAACAGAGCTATTGTGAGCCTACAAACACCCAACCCTACCAATTCCATTTTGGTCAGTAGCAGATCATGGTTCCCAAACCTGCTAGACTGTTTTCAAGGCAGTCACCCAGGATATACATCAATGAAATGAGCTACACACATCCCACATAGACCGTGGAAAGCCCTCTTCCAACATCCCAGACACATGTCGTATCCAAAAAATCAACAACCAGTGCATAGATATGTATGTCATCTGATGGATTGCCAACTGGAGCACAGATAGATCCCACAAGGTAAGAACTGTGGTCTCCTGTTCAAGCTGGTAACAACCACTGTCCCCCATGGCCCAGTACTGGCACCCCTCCTGTCTGGTGTATACTTTGCAGAAATACAGTCAAACACACAAGGGCTATGTTAAGCAAAGTTTGTGGATGACTGCAAAAAAGTTGTCATAATCGATGTGTGAGACAACAGATACATTCTTAAAAAGGGTCTCAGTCAGACATATGTGGTGTAAAAATATGCCCTTGAGCTACAGTCATACAAATACAACATAGGTGCCAACACCCTAAATATGGAGGTAATAATAAGAGATCTATGGACACATGTGGATAGTCATCTCTACTTCCAGAAACATATTCACAAAGTGGTTAGAAAATCATGCTATGTGTTCCCACAAACTGCCAAGGACTTTGCATGCAGGTCAAAGGAGGTTCCATCTACTCATCAGTCATCAGACCCGTCAGAGAGTACCACAACACACCTGCGATAAATCTGACTAGGCACGTTCAGCAGCTGTAAAGACCACTGAAGTACCTCAACAAGAGAATTACTGGCCTCAAACAGTTGCTCCATGCAACCAGACTGAATTTAACTCAATCTGTACTCTTTTGCATACTGTCTACTCAGGAGATCTATGCCCAACAGACAGGTCCATGTCCAATCCAGAACTGATGTACATGCGCTATCTGAAGTAAATCCAAGCTCATTGTACCACATGCTCTAGGGATATCATCATCACAACATTAAATAGAACATGTTGGAGGGATACATGACTAAGTCACAGACTTCCCTTGCTCTGGAACAGGCTTCCAACCGACATTAAGCCACGACCCTCACTAACACTCTTCCAGAGGAGTCTTGATGAGTGTATGTGAAACTGAACTGTCACACCATGGATCACTTCATCAGCTCTACTACACAGAGGACTAGGGAACTAACTGCATGGGTGGGGATAGCTGCACACTCTGGCCATGCTAATATATGCCTTGAGGCAGATAGCCTATCACCTACCTATGTACCTATATATATATATATATATATATATATATATATATATATATATATATAGATATGTAGGAGGAACACAGTATAATAAGCCAGAGATAGATGGGCAGAGATATGTGTAAGAGGGTGACCATGACAGGGAGCCATGCAGGACTGTCCCACCCAGCACACATCCCAATGGCACGAAAGACATGAGGTGCACATCTCTCCCACTGAACATAGCCACCAGTATCTGCAAGCATTACAGTGTATGTGGTCCATGAGCCTGCTGTACAGCATGACTGTACAATGAAGTACAGATCTACTATCTGTAGACATGTACCTGTCACATAGGTTCATAAGTATGTAGTAGACTATCTCCACAAAGGTATATATCAGCCTACGCAAGTTGTGCAGCTTTCACCACACCATTGGGTAGTCTCCCAAGGCCTAGTTCTAATAGTTAGTACCCTAAGCCCCTTTCTTCTGGGGCTGCTGATTTGATGCCTGGCATGAACTGTCTGTTTCCCATCCACTCATTAAGGTTCCAATTGAAGAGTGTCAGCGAGGGGTTATGTCTGATGTACATTGGGACTCTGTTCCACAGTAAGGTAAGTGTCTGGGATGGTACTCTATCCCACCAGCATGTTGTATTCATCATTCTGATGAGGTTCATGTCCCTGGAATGTGTAGGGTGACTCAATGTTGTTATGTGTAGATGGAGCATGTTCAACAGTTATGTGTTGGATATGGCTCTGTATGTTAGGCAGAGTGTGCCTCTGAGTAGGCGGTATGCAACGAAGAACAGATTTAGTTTTACCAGTTGTGTTGCATAACACAACTGATTGAGGCCAGTAATCCTCTTGGTGAGGTACCTATGTGGTCTCTACAGCTGCTGGATATGCTAAGTTGAGTACATCCAAAATGGTGCACTGTACTCAATGATGTGTCTGATGATGTAAGAGTAGAGTGCCAACACTACCTCTTTGGATCCTGATGCAAACCCTTTGTTGATTAGGTGGGCCACATAGGATCTTCCAATCACTTTGGCAACATGGTTGTCAAAGGAAAGATGACTATCTACTTGTGTCCCCAGATCCCTCATCACCTTGTCATTTTCAAGGGGGTACACCCATGTGGTAGTATGTGGGTATTTTGTTTTCAACAAAGAGGATCACTATGCATTCCTCCACAGTGAGCTTGAGGCCATGATTCTGGCACCACACATCTGTCTCATAGAGTCCCTTCTGGCGAATCTGTCTGTCTTCTTCTATTATGACGAACACTTTACAGTTCCCAGGAAACATAGTCAACCACAACTCTCCTATGTTGGCATGTACATTTGAGAAGTCTATACCAAACAGGAGGGACCCCAGGACTGAACCCTGGGGGACACCAGTCATTACCAGTGTAGAGTTTGACATGTAGCCAGCAACTCGTAATGTGTGGGATCTATCTGTGAGCCAGTTTGCAATCCATTTTGTGATGTATGGATTCATGGGCAGGTTGTTGAGTTCATCTATGATACCTGACTGGGGAATGGTGTCAATGGCCTTAGCAAAGCATATGTAGGCTGTGTGGATCTCATTTCAATCATCTGTAGCCTGGGTAACTGTCAAAGAAATCCCCCCAGTTCAGGAGGCGTGGTCTGCATTTGACGAAGCCAAACTGGGTGTGCTCAACTGTGTGAAGGTTCTCCCAATCTCTGTATTGTTGACGTCCATTATGATTGGCTCCATTGCCTTGCAGAACACACTTGTCAGGCTCATAGAGCATGAATGCCAAGGGTGTTTTGTGGCCCCACCCCTGTGGAGTGTGAAAAATGTTGCTGTGTAACATTTTATAGGTACATATCCTGTTGAGACCATGTAGAGAGAGGTGTAGGTATCCTTGATGAATATGGATACATCCTCACCCTATGTGCTATGATTCAGGTTCTGATGCTGGAAGGTATGGAATGAGTAGTATCCTGGTAGTGCTGGTGTGTTGTCTGGAGCCTTGAACTAGGTTACCGATACTGCACAGATATCAATATTCTCCATAATGAGAAGTGCCTCGAGTGTGTGCATCTGGAGGCTGAGACTTCTGGCAATGAGTAGCATTTAGCTCACTTTGTGGTTATTTGTGTTGGTTACGGGGTTTGGTTTGTCCTGCGTGACCAGTGTTCCACACCTGACATCAGCGCCTCATTGGTCCCATCTGACCATTAGCTAATCACCCTACATATCCACATTCTGGACCCACACCCCCATTAAGGAAACCATGTTAAAAAATTTCTTCAAAGCCAACGTCATGCTTCTTAAGACAGAAGTGCTGAACTGCAGGACACACATGCAGATGGAAAATACAGTTACGACTACTGAACCCTTCAGAATTGCACTTCATACGCACTTACATGACTGCATGCATCATGCTATCCTAAACAGAACCAAGATACTAACCTCCAAGAAAAGGAAGCCAATCTGGTGTTCCCCTGCCAGAAACAAACTGCACAACAGAAGGAAAATACTGTTGCAAAACAGGGTAAAATCCCATGAGGGGAGGAGCTCCATGGTCCACATCAGTAAGAAGCTGTGATCCTCCAAAGCTAGTGATGAAAACAAAATCGACACTGATTCTAAAGACAACCGCAAAGCATTCTACAGCTATGTCAAGAATCACAATGGCAACACTCAGATCTGCTTTGAGTTACAGCACAATGGCACTAAATATACAGACCCAACTGATATTGCCAACATCCTGGCAGATAGGATCAGTGCGGACTTTACCTCCCCTCACCCATGAAAGAGCACATCTCTATAATGGAAGACTGCAAAGTTGCTGTCATCACGACTGCACAGGTAAAAATCACTCTCCAAAGCCAGGAACACAGCATCCATGGGACCACATAACATCCCAGGCTGTGGTCAACACAAACTACAGAACGAACAGGCACCACACCTATGTACCATGTTCAGACATAGCCTCACCTCAGGCTTTGGGCCTGCTGAATGGCGCACACTGACAGTTATCCCACTACACAAGAGGGGAGCCACCATGGACCCCAGGGTCTAGCGGCACATTAGCCTGATGAGCCTGCTCTGCAAGGCCATGGAATCTATCATCATATAACATAAAAAAAGACATTGGTAATCTCCAAACACTGGACCACAACCATGTTGGGTTTGCAAAAGGCAGCTCATGTCTCCTAAACCTGATAGACGTCATTGAAGCAGTCACCAGAACCGTAGACAAGGGTAAGGTGGTTCACACAGCCTATGTAGATCTTGCCACGGCTTCCAACAGCATCCCCCACTCTGGAATTATAGATAAACCCACTAAACTAGGTATAAATCACTATGTCACAAGACGGGATGCCAACTGGCTAACTGACAGAACACACACTGTGAAAGTAGCAGACTCTAAGTACGACATTAGACCAGAGACAAGTGCAGTACCACAGGGTTCAGTCCTGGGTCCTGTCCTGTCTGGAATCTACTTCCCTGAAGTAAACTTTAACATGGAAGGTCTGTGGCTAATGAAGTTTCCAGATGACTGCAAACTAGGAGCCATAATCAAAACTCCTGAAGATGTGGACATCCTACAAAAGGGCCTCACTGAGACAGATGCCTGGTGTCAAAGCCATGCCTCAAGCTCAATGCCAAAAAGTGCATTGTCATCCCCTTTGGTAAAACCTCTGTAGCCATGAACTACAACATAGGTGGTAGTATACTTAACACTGAAAGTGTAATAAGAGACCTTGGGTCACAGGTGGACAGTGGACACACCTGTGATAATCACATCCCCGCAGTAGTCCAGAAATCCTTCTACGTGGCACACCTCATCACAAAAGGTGTCTCATGCAGGATAGAAGAGGACATTGTTCCCCTCTACTCATCACTCACTAGATCCATAATAGAGTACAATACCCCTTTTGCTATGTACATCACAAGACATCAGCAACAACTGGAAAGGCTGCAGAAATACCTCACAAATAGCATTAGTGGCCTGAAATAAATGCCAAACACAGACTGTTTGAAAATGCTCCAGCTGTACTCTCTCGCATATTGCCTACTCAGAGGTGATCTCTGCCTAACATACAAAGCTATGTCAAACACAGAGCTGTTGGACATACTCCACGTAAAACACCCACAATCCCTTGGATCTTCAGCCCCAAAACTCATAGTGAAATACAAAAGGAAGTGTTGTATCCATTTACCTTATGGATACCCACACCTACAGGTTAGTGGCACAGCATGAGGCCTTGGAGACCATGCAAGTGCAACTAACATTGGGCAAAGCTGCTTATCAGATTGCAGCCTGCTACAGATCACCTACCTTGTCTCAGGAACCTCACCCGGTATTCCTGAGAACAGTGGAAAATATGAAGGTCCTATCAAACACCATTATATGAGGAGAGTACAACTGCCAAAGCACTGACTGGGAGAATTACTCATGTACAGCATCCTTTGCCCAATGCTTCCCAGAGTTTAAAAACTCCAACGCTCTGGAATAGCTGGTTACAATGCCCGCTAGAGGTGACAACATACTGGACTTGATCATCACCAACATGGGGTACCAGTGTTCCGCAACAGAGATAAACCCCTTGCTGGTAATATCAGATCATAAAGTAATCACACTGGACATCCACATCACCCCCCCCCCACACACACACACACACAGTCAAGGAAACCACTGTGAAGAAAGTTTCTAAAGCAAACAGCACACTTCTCAAGACCAAAGTGGAAAGTTCAAAAGCACCCTTGCTATCGGATAATGCTATACAATCTGCAGAATCATTTACAAGTGCATTCTATGAGTATCTACAGGAATGCATGGATGGAGACATGCCAAATAAAACCATGATGCACTCCTCCAAAAATAGGAAACCAATCTGGTGGTTGTCGCACATAAATAAGCTATACAACAGAAGGAGGGAACGAACACATGATAGAGCAAACTTCACATAAGGAAAGGCATCACTGATCATTATTAGGAAGAAACAATGATCGCTCATAAAATAATCCAAGGCCAGTTTCTAAAGACAAATTGCCAAGGAATGTAAGAATAACAGCCACAAAGCCTTTGTTAGCTATACCAAACATTTAGGTGGCAACTCTCAAAAATGCTGTCAGCTACATTCCACATCCTGGGGGAGAAGTTCAGTGCAAACTCCCCCCCCCCATCACCCCCAAAATGGCCTGTGTCCATCCCAGAAGAATGCAGAGCACCAGACTTCATGGGTATGCAGGTAAAAAGAGCCCTCTCCAAACCTAAGAACACAGCATCAATGGGACTGGTTGGTGTCCAAGGCTGTAACTTACACCAGCCCCAAAAGGAAATACACCCTCACCTACATTCACTGTCCAGACTCAACCTTACCACAGGCTATGTACCCAGGCTATGTACTGCATACAGCAACAGTCATCCAGCTCCACAAAGGGGGTGCCACAACAGAACCAGGAAACCATTGCCCTATAGGCCTACTCAGCCTGGCCTGCAAAGCTATGGAGCAAATTATCTTGGAACCCATAAACAGAGACAATGGGGACCACCAGACACTGGACTCTACCCAACTTGGCTTTATGAAAGGTAGCTCCCGTCTGTTAAACCTAGTTGACTTATTTGAAACAGTTACCAAGGACATAGATGGAGGTGAATGTAGTCCACACAGCTCACCCGGACCTCACTAAGGCCTTTCGACACCATTCCCCACTCTGGCATCATGGACAAGCTTACCAGCTTGAACGTTAACAGCTATGTCACAGGATGGGTGTCCAACTGGCTCACAGATCAAACACACATGTTCAGAGTTGTGGGTGCCATGTCCAACTCTAAACCAGTCACAAATGGCATCACACAGATATTGGTCCTGGGACCCCACCTGTTCAGTTGATACAGCTCAGAGGTACAGGCAAGCATGGGAGGAGTATGGCTGAACAAGTTTGCAGATGACTGCTAACTGTGGTCCATAATTGACTCCACAGCTGACACAGACATCCTACAGAAGAGTTTTACAGAGACAGATACCTGGTGTCAAAACAATGCCCTCAAGCAGAATGCCAAAGAATGCATAGTCATCCCCTTTGGATAAAACAAAGTGCACACAAATTACCACATAGGTGGGAATCCATTATGTACGGAAAATGTAATTATGGCACTGGGGACCCAGGTAGACAGTAAACTCTTCTTTGATGATCACATTGCCAAAGTGGCTACAAATTACTTCTATGTAGCCCACCTAATGTCACCTAATGTAACCCACTTTGTCTAGTCTGATGGTGTCACCATTCTACAAATATACCCGTGGAAAAAATAATCCCCAGTAATGTGTATAGCGTGTCGTGTAAATGCCTATTGCTCTAGTGTCATGAGGTAGTTAGGTAGGGGTAGGACTCCTGCACTTGACAACTGTGTGTGTGTATCTCCTTGTAGAGGACAACCTTTTTGGAGACAACTACAACACCTTAAAAGTGGTATACTCAGCTTTGTCAAGTCTGATGATGTCGCCGTCCTACAAATATACCTGGGAAAGAAAAGCCCCAGTAATGTGTATCGCGTGTCATGTAAATGCATACTACTTTAGTTTCATAAGATAGTTAGGTAGGGGTTTGAAACCTGCATTTGACAACTGTATGACAGTGTGTGTGTATCCCCTTGTAGAGGAGCGGTCTTTTTGGAGACAACTACAACACCTTAAAAGTGGTATACTCATCTTTAAGTCTGATGATGTCACCATTCTACAAATATACCTGTGGAAAAAAAAAAACAGTAATGTGTATAGTGCATTGTGTAAATACATTCTTCTTTAGTATCATGAGGTAGTTAGGTAGGGTTTTGAATCCTGCACTTGTATGATACTGTGTGTGTGTGTGTGTGTGTGTGTGTGTGTGTGTGTGTGTGTGTGTGTGTGTGTGTGTGTGTATATCTCCTTGTAGAGGAGCACCCTTTTTGGAGACAACTACAACACCTTAAAAGTCGTATACTTATCTTTGTCAAGTCTGATGATGTCACCATTCTACAAATATACCTGCAGAAAGGAAAACTCCAAGTAATGTGTATAGTGCATCGTGTAAATGTATACTGCTTTGGTATCATAAAGTAGTTAGATAGGGGTTTGAATCCTGCACTTGGTGAGTGTGTGGGCGCTGTATGTTTATGACACAGTTGGTCACTGTGTTGTGGGTTTTGCTTTTACTACTGTATGACATATTACAATGACAACAGTAGGTGCATTGCACGTCAGGTAGCTGTGTGGCAAATACATATACGTACATGTGACCTCAATTATTTCAGAGGTGGGAACCCTGCTTTCTCCATGAACACATCTGTTATCTTTGCCAGAGTGTGTTGCCACTTTCCAGACCTTAGGTCACATCTGTATGCTTGTGACAATCCCAGCCACTGCACTGATCCCTGGCCTAAGGCATCCATGTCACGCACATTCATTACAGTTTCTATTGAATAGTGTGAGTGAGGTTTTATGCCTGAGGTATATTTCAGGCCAGTTAAAATGCAGCAAAGTCTGTCAATGATGGCTATTCATTATAGGTGTACAACAACCTTTGTGGATATGCATGCAGACCCCTTATTGTTTATGTGATTCACCAAGGGATTTCAAAATACCTTTGGAAATGTGATTACCAAAGGAGAGATGATGTAACACTTGGCTGTATGTACGCATCAGTACCTGTCAACATGTTGTGGGCTACTACCTATGTGGTACTGTGGGGATACTATGTTTTGTAAAGGTGGATGACCATGCTTTAGTTGGCTTATTGTTTTACAGCATGGGTTTGACAACAGGTATCTGTCCATATGATACCCTTGTGGAGGATGTGTGTGTCATCTTGAGAATGCATTATAGGCCATAGTATGCATTCCCAGACATGGACGGACATATCCCTACTGTGTTTGCTTGTACCTAAGTGAGCTATATGGCAATCAGGAGTGGTCCCAGGAATGGGTGCAGGTAAACACCACTAGTTACTGGCATAGTATAGTTCCTGAAGGGTACAAATGTTACTGTGTGTCCTACATCTGTGTGTCAGTTGTTAAGAAATCATCTAACGATTGTTTATGGTCAGGCTGTAGAGGTTCTGTATACTACCAGAATGCAAACCAATGACAGATAGTAACAGTATCACCCAAAGCACAGTGTCAAACCATGTCATACACACGTGTACCCAAGTTCCAAAATGTGTGTAGTACAATGCATACTGGCCACCAATAGAAACTATGGAGTGTTAACACTCTGTAATACAGGGCATGTCACCCTGCCCATGTGTCCACTATGCATGTACATGCAGACAGTGCACCTCCACCATGTTCACAAATGTACACCTGCAAACATGTGCTGCACACATCCCACATGTAGTGTCCACTCTCTAACACATGCTGCCAATACTACACACATCAGCCAAGTGGCATGTGGCCAGACAATACACTATTGGGATTAACACTGGTGTAAACAATACTACATTGACAATCATAGCTTTAATGCATCATGCCTGCTCAGCTACACCTTCAAGGATAACATTACACTTTCCTGCTGACAACATGCTAAAATTGCTATACTGCCATAAAGTCACCCTGTGCATCAGCACCATGTTAGCCTGTTCCTGCATCAATGACAGGAGGTGGCACAGGGGCATCATATGCACAAGGTGTGTTGTTAGTTTGCCAGATGCCTACATTGAGCCATACAATCAACATGTGTGTGTGTGTGTGTGTGTGTGTGTGTGTGTGTGTGTGTGTGTGTGTGTGTGTGTGTGTGTGTGTGTGTGTGAGGGCCAAGAGTACTGG
Source organism: Protopterus annectens (assembly GCF_019279795.1). NCBI lineage: Eukaryota > Metazoa > Chordata > Ceratodontiformes > Protopteridae > Protopterus > Protopterus annectens. Next base: position 1,366,104,331 of record NC_056732.1, on the reverse strand, counting down.
TATGGGCCAATGTTGATGTCATGTGTGTGGGTATGTGTTAGCCCTAGGTGTCTGGTTTCTGTGTGTGTGTGTGTCTGCATGCACACAGTTCCACAATGTGGCTGCCATATATGGGGATTTGTGGGACAGCCACAGACTGTACCTGCCAGACTTTACGGATCACCATCTCTGGCCATGGATACGGTACCTGTGCCAGGCAGGGGTGCTACTGACAGTATTAGGTACTGAGCCAGACTGAGTACTATCCTCAGAGGTAGACATATGTATGCTGGACCCAGGTCCCAGCTGGGACTGTCCAGAGCCACGTGCACGTGGTCTCCTAGGACGGTCTATGGATAGCCCACCCCCAACATTGCTGGGGCTGGGGCTGGTACTGGCACTACGGGAGCAGCTGTGACTTGAGGGACATCCGCGGCGACTGCCAGCTGTTGATGTTGCTGGCATACATCCACGTCAACGTCTCACCAATTCTGCACTGTCCTGACACATGGACATAACATTGCAGAGGACATCCAATGTCTCACCCCAACGTCTATCCATGACTTCAGTGTAATTATGGATGGCACCTGCTAGGTCATGGATACTGTCATTTAAAGCAGTGTTATGTGCCCTCTGTGCCCTTAGTCCCTGTCTGGTGTACCGTTCCATATATGCCTGTGCCTCAATGACAGACTAGAACATGCGTGAGGTTGTAAGACCTGTGGCATGTCTGCCAGAGTCATGATGACCAGCAGGACTCTGACGAGAACCCCTGGACATCTACCTATGTGGTACCGTTCCAGACCTCTGGGTATGGCTGCTGTTTCCAGATGCATGTGCCATAGGTACCACACTGTCCTGGCCATTGCTGACTGTAGACTGTCCTTCAGCTAAGGGCATTGGTGATGAGGAATGTATTGGTAGTATGACTGTGTGCATGGATGGGGTGGACAGCTGTGTACTGTCGATTGGTGGCCCAATGACAGACCCTGACAAACATGCCTGTGCCTCAACATGCCTATCATCATTATCACTATTTGAGTCAGTGACATCAGGTTCCCTGCTGCAGTGAACCAGCCCAACCTCAGCACCTGTGAGAGGAAGACAGGAAACATACTTTATGACCTGTACATGATGTCAGAACACATGAACAAATGCACACATGCACACATGAACACACAAACACATGAACACATGAACACATGCACACATGCACACATGAACATATGCACACATGCACACATGCACACAAATACACTCCACACTAAAGCAGACACACACACACACACACACACACACACACACACACACACACACACACACACACACACACACACACACACCAGCAGCCATCCAGAACATACCCAATAGTGGTTGATGATGGGGTACAGTATCACAAGACAAACAGTCATATCACACGTGTCAGTATGCAGGATGTGTGTTGCTCAACAGCATGCAGTGTGAGTGTAGACAGTCCTTGTTAATAACAGTATACATGGCTTTGATGCATGTGTGTTGTTGTTCAGTAAGTGTCCTCACCCTGGAATGTAATGTGTACACGGACACAACATTGCTGTGCAAGTACTACAAGCTCTTCAATGTGCTGTGCACCATCACTCATAGGTATACATACCATGGCTGGATGTTTATCTGTGTGTCACATAGATAGCCGTTACTGATTAGAGCGTCATTTTCTTTAGCAGATAATTGTGGAGACTGGTTTAGCTCATGCATGCTATGTATACACACAGGATGAGTGGTGTGTGTATACCTGATGGAATACCATTGCCAACATAGCCATTGTACAGTAGTTATGGTGAGTGTAGAACATATTGTGGACATGCCAGTGCCAGCCATGACATGGCATGCTACAACACAACTGCAACATTAAACATTACACATACCCAATGTGTGTCATGTGACCTATACACTCAATAGCATTACAAGACATATATGAGCCATTTTGTGCAAATGGTGATTGCTATGCATATTGTGTATAGGTGCATATGTTTGCACACACACAACATTGAGGTGTATAGCAATGAATGCTATGTGTAGTACTGTGGTTACTGTAACTGGATGGCATGTTGTACCATGAGCCTATCCAATGTCCACTATAGTGTAGCCACAATTGTTTGGCATGCTCTGTGTATTGCATGTGTTTGAGGCAGCCATTCACGTTACTGAGATGTGCATAGTCTCACAGCAAACATGCACAGCATGCATTATGCGTAGGTGTGTTACATGTATACATGGCCTACACCTCACCTATGACATGCATATTTTGTTAGCAATATTAAATGAAGAACACACTCACCAGCATGGGTCTGCTGCCTTGCTGTCACACCAGAGGGACCTACAAGGATATGAAACAGTTTGTCAGTGGCAACAACTGTGGCATTGCTACTGTGGGTTTGCAATCTTACAGTAGCACAATGGTTGACAGTCAAAGGCCTACACATCATGTTCCAAATTATCAGTATTGAACAACACCAGGCTACACATCTTCTAACTACACAGTACACATCTCACATATGCATGATCTAACAATAGAGGTAACAGTAGTCTACAGATATGACATCTTACCTGCACGCTCCATGTGAACTTGCTGGGAGGCTCCGGCCTCCATGATGATGCATGTGTGCCGTTGTTGTTGTTGGCTGGGAGCCCCCAGGCTCAGGAGCAGCTCCTCCACTCTAGTGAGTGGGGAATGGGTGGCAACCCCACCACCTGTGGCAAGCTGTTGCCTACGGACATCAGATGCATGCTGCCGGACATGTCTAAGTAAATCACTGCAGTGATGTCGTACCTGCTCCTAAGTCTGGTTATGCATGCCTATGTCATTTATCCTGTGGACAACATCTTGCCACAGCGCAGTCCACTCATGCTGGTCCTGGCTGGTTCTTGAAAATAATTGGGTGTACTGTTGAATGAGACAGTTGGTTAAAATTTTATCCTCTGCACGGCTATAGGCTGGATTGCGATGGTGGGCCATGATCCTGAAAGACAATATAACTATATGTGCGAGCAAGTCACATATCACACTTAACATTCTACAGTACAGATATCACTGAACTGCCATAAATAGCAAACTATTGTCTGTCAGGGGATACACACTTTCAATACCACATATCAGTGCTCAACCTGCAACTGCTTGACAGTGCCTGACACACTCTATATATTAAAACATTTTCTGCACAGCAACAAAGAGAAACCACTATGTAAGACTATGCAACAGTACATGGCACACTGTATGCGACACAATGAACCACCTAGCCACAGGAGGTATATATCAAGCTAATGCATAACGAAATATGTAATCCATTGCAATGATTGTAAAGTCCAGTTACAGTATTACCAGTATACCACACTAGTTGTTGATGGAAAACCCCTGCCTACAATATGGGCACATTCGTGAATATAGGTGGCATACTGCTGTACTAGACTATACATGTTGCTAGATACGCACTTATATCCTGCAACACACATATGACCGAGGACATGTTACAGGCATACCCACACATACATCAGACATACATACAGGACACAGAGGTATGGCAACCCAGATGAGCTTTACGTGTGTACCATACAGTACTGTGTGTCAGTACTTGCAAACACTTATGCCTGAGGTATGTAATCTGTGAGGAATACAGGGAACACACAAAACAGTGTTTCCAAGCAATGTGGACATACACCATACTGTGCTGTTTAGGCCTACAGCTTCATGTAGTACTGCAGTTCATACAGGTGTTTGATTCATCAGCAGTGCCATTCAATGAGCATACATGTACTGCTTTATCCTCCAATGGCACACCCCAGTTAACACAAAGGGACTACGTCAGACTGTATGCCATACTGCTTTTTCTGGCTAGCAATAGCATACACATATTTTGCTGGGATCAGAGCTAGGACACATAATACCATAACAGAAACAGTTTCCCACTAAGCTATCCCACATATACACAACTGTGACACATTCACGAACACATTCACCATCACACTCAGTCAACCTCACATAGCAATTATTGCAACCAGTACATGTGGGTGTGTATTGGTTCATAGGTAGGTAATAAGCTATTGGCCCTAGGGCCTATAGAATCCTAGCTAGACGGTACCCTGGCTTTGACACCCAAGTAATTTAGTTTCATGTGTCCCTGTCAAGCAGAGTCACAACGGTGATTCCCAGGGTGTATTTCCTATCTCCCATCCAATCATCAAGACTATTCATGACAAGTGCTACTGAGGAGCTTTGTTTGCTATTGATAGGTAGTTTGTTCCAGAGTATGGGATGTCTCTGAGATAGGAATCTATCCCTCCAGCATGTTCTGTTTATTGAGGTGACAAGGTTTAGGTCCCTAGAGCATGTAGCTCGTAGGGATTGTGATCTGTTTACATGCAGCATGTCCAACAGCTCTGGGTTTGACATAGCTTTGTATGTTAGGCAAAGTTCACCTCTGGGTTGCCGGTATGTGACACAGTCTAGCTGTGGTTTTGTGAGATGGTCTGCATAGGACATCTGTTTGAGGACAGTATTACTCTTTGTGAGATTTGTCTGTGGCCTTTCCAGTTGCTGTAGATGTCTTGTGAGGTACATACCAGAAGGGGCATTGTACTCTATAATGGGTTTTGTGAGTGATGAGTAGAGGGGAACACTGACCTCTTTTCCCCTGGATGACACAGCTTTTATGATGAGGTGTTCCATGTAGACAGATTACTTGACTAGTGTGGCACTGTGATTATCAAGGGGGAGACTACTGTCCACCTGTGTCCCATGGTCTCTTATAACACTTTCGGTGTTAAGTCAACTACCACATATGTGGTAGTTCATGTGTACAGAGTTTTTAACAAAAGGGATGCCAGTGAATTTCAGACATTGAGCTTGAGGCCATGGCTTTGTCACCAGGCATCTGTCGCAGTAAATATGACTCTGTCTCTCCCTCTCTCTCTCTCTCTCTATATATATATATATATATATATATATATATATATATATATATATATATATATATTTATTTATACATATAAACATCCATTGGTGTACATATAGATATACATATAGGCACATATACAGTCCATATTTCATGGTGGGAATATCAATTATGTGAAGTATGTGAGGTATACAGTTATGTAATGATACTGCACAGTCTTGTGCGAAATGCATTGAAGGTGTTCTCAGCCCATGTGGCTTTAGCAGGCCTCACTGGCTGCAACACTGCAAACCTAACAAATCACACCCACAGCATTTAACCACCACATGTCATATACCAGCACCGTATGCTGTCTTGTTTGCCACACACTACTACCTACATACAAATATACACATAACAACCTTCACCAACATATATATGACCTCCCTTCAGAAACAGTTGCAGTATGTACCTTTCTCTATGCACATGTACAGATGCTAATATATCTGACACAGATATATCTCTCCATATGTGTGTGTCATACACACACAAGGTCCACACTGTTGTAAGTACCTGGACCTCATGGCTGATCTGCTGGGCCTTGCTGCAACATGAACAGGTGTCAAGTGTGAGCACACAGTAATATTAGAGGGTATATACATAGCTGCAAATGCTAGATTAGCATACTAGCCTGGCACAGCAGTTGCCAATGCTAAGCTACATGTTGATATGACTATCATGCATGTGTTACTCTGTCACATCCATGGTTATATAGCTGTATGCGCTACTCCCCCAAACAGCCATTGTCCACACTACTGTACAGAACACAGATAACATGGTTCAGATGTTTGACATTTAATGCTGAGCTACATATATCACAGTTATGTCCCACTGCACATAGCTACACACTGATTTGTCGATGGCAGTAGTTATGCAGGGCATCTGTGCATAGATACATACTGCTGCCACATATTGATGTTTAAAAGTATGTAGAATAGTCTTCAAATACATCTACTACATGCCAGTAAATACATATCTGTTACATACCTTTCCTTTGTATGAGTTCGTAGTTTTCAGTTTGCTGTATCTTTGGCTTTATTTAATTATTTTCTTTTTTTGATGTATTTTTTTTTAATTAGTTTATTTATTTATTTTTTTCCAATGGTGTGGGTGGGTGTGTGTCTGTGTGTGTGTGTCTCTCTCTCTCTCTCTGTCAGGGTCTGAAATGGGATGATTGCATGTGTGGCCAGCAAGTACAGCCTGTTTTTATAGGTATCTGCACATGTGCATGTGATGGCCTCTGCACCAATTGGTGGCCACCATTTGGTAATTGCATGCAGCCTGATGTGTGGTAATTGCAGTACTCACTGTCATAGCAACCCAATGCTATAAATTGCTATGTCAGGTAGGCATAGCCCTTATAGCTTTCCAAAGTGGGGCCCATGCTTGTTTGCTGTGGACACCGTTGTGTAAGTCAGAAGGTTGGTATAGTTCTTATATCTGAAGCTAGGGGTGTAGCCACTGATTTAAATGTTGTACTCAGACATTAATTTTGCCACTTCCACTACACAGTTGTCAGTGTAGAATTGTTCTCACCCCTACAAATGCTAAAACAAGATACATGGGGGTATGTAGTTTCTTTTCTACTTATACAATTAACTACCATACAAAAGTAGTTATTGAGATGTATTCATTTGGCACATGAACTGTTTGTGAACTGATATACTGTGAATATTAATTTACTCACTTTTGAACAGTTTGTGCTTTTTTAGTGTTGACATTAGCACAGGCTGCTCAAGAAAACTGGACAAATTTCAGTACTGAGTATGCCTACCTACATCCTTGGTAGACCCTGAACACACAGGTTTATTGTACAATTTGGTAGGGATGCAGAAGGACGGAGAGCATTATGTATTAATGTGTGAACTTTATCTTGCTGGACTTAAATGGTTGCTGTGTACCTGTTAGTTTACAACGGCAAGTAGGTTGTCTGCATAGCTCCCAACTGTGGACCTATCCAGATGGTAGTCAGAGGTTAGCCTGTAATTCTTTGTGCACCACACCGGTCTTTACAGCACTGGAACAATGGCATTGTCACAGTTGGTTGCTACCAGTACATGGCTACATCCCTTGGTATTTCAGTGTTGTACTCCTACATAAGGGTATGCTTCTGGAACTCCTTCCAAAGCTATTTGCACAGTGTGTAACAGCAGAATAGCTTATATGCCTGTGTGTTTCTGCCTCTGCCAGGCCTCTCAAACACTCAGGTACATATTTGAATAGACTCAGGGAAAAGTAGGTAGAAGTGAGGTACACATTTACAATATTAGGGACATTAGGTTGAGACTTTGAGAGAACCAGAGCATATGGATTAATACACATTTCCTGAAGTACAAGCAGTGTCTAACTCTTACTTATTGTCATTATTCATTAAGTGTAATTCACCACCTTTCTGCCTAATGTCAGTAGCATTCAGAGGGATTGAGAGGGACACAGCTAACACCTGTCTCAAAATCAGGGACATGCCTGTAAATTAGTCACAGTTGGGAAGTATGGCCTCTGCCCTAATCAGATATGCTAGTGTTTGTTCTGCTATGATACTATGTGGGGGTTGTAAAGTGCTGCTGTAACATTAATTCCTGCTAGAATGGCTGGTTCTCTTTTCACAGTCATGTTAATGCAATTCCACAAGAACTGCTGGTAAAGATCCACAGAACAGGATTTGTGTTATGGCATTCCTATTTGTCCTTTACATTTACTCATTCTGATGCATGATATATTGATTTTAGCACCAAATTGTTGAATGTTTACCATGGCTCAGTGGTACTTCATGCAGTCTAGTGTGTACAAAGTCCGGGGATCGAGGCTGACAGAGGTATTTTATTTTGCTGCTGAGCAGAATAAGGGCCCTGACATACAGAGTGACTAAGGCACTTTTAAGCAGTTGTAAGCGGGTTTGTGTGGGTTTGCGTGATGCTTAGCTAAGCGCACACAAGCGCACACAGGCGCACACTCACACAAACCCACTAACTACTGCTTAAAAGTGCTTACTCCTGCTAACCCCTGCACTCATTTCTTTGAAAGAAAAGAAAATGGGGAGATAGGAAAGTGGTGAAAACGGGGTACAAAGAGGGAAAGACAGTAGGGAAAACAGCTCGGGATGTGCAGGATGGGTGTAGGGAAGGCCCATAGTTGCCCATTTCTTTAACAGCAACAGCTGTGCATATGCAATAATTTTGGAGTGAAATATGAAACCTTCAACCCGTGTGAGAGGGGTGAGGACAACAAAGTGCATTGTACTGCCAATTAAATAGCAGTTTATGTGTCCAGCGGACATGTGTGCAAAATGGGCAGCTATGTATGGGGCATAATTTTTTTTTGGGAGCAGGATGCCCTTTTTTTTTTTTTCAAGTGAGAGTGGAATGTGGAGTAGGGGAAGTAGGTATATTTGGGGAGGTAGGTTGGGGAGGTACACAGACAAGACAAACAAGATGCATACAGGGGCGGAATATGACACATGTGGTGGGTGAACACCATTGATGGGGAAGGATGATTGGAAATCGCAAGCCCATGAGCCCGCAGATGGCAACAGTGGAACTGAGATCCCCACCCATGGGCAGTCACCACTGAACCTTCACTGCCCAGAGGGTGGCTGTGCTGGGGGCTGCGTAGGAGGGGCAGGCTCACCCGTGAGTCACGCCACCCATGCCTCAAGCTGCCGTAGAGGATCAGCGACATAACGCTCTATCTCCCTATGCACCACAGCCCAGACCATTCGGAGAGCAATAGGTGGCCCTCCTCCACCCACGCTTGCATGGGGGGATGAGCCCCATCCCCTGCAGCGCTTCCACCCAAAGGTGGCACAGGGCCAACAGGGGAGGAGATCCCAGGCTGGGCACCAGTCCTGCTGGTGCCAAGTGCCATCGCCAGCTGAGGTGGGACAGGTGGGTACGCTGGGACCGGCCTTCCCATACGTTCTATGTTTAGGAGGATTTAATGAAAATATGGGTTAGTAACAGTCAACAGCATTCCCAATTAGTTATAACAGCATGCAGAAGTGCTCCCATTAACCCAACACACCAGAGTTCCAACAGTTGAACAGCAAGCATGACACATTCATATATGGGATAACAGTGGACATTGCAACAGCATGCAGGTTTAATTGATGGCAACAGGCCACCAATATTGTGGTATTTGAACAGGACACATGCATTGAAATAAATGCAGATATTTATAAACCAATAGGACATATGTCCCAACAAATGTTTTGAGATTACACATACCCATTGAGGTGTGGAATTGCATTTTTATGCACATACAGTAGGGTGGAAAATGATAGCTCCATTAACAACTTATATATCCTTCTAGTTTACACTACATTCCTATTGACTGCAGTTATATGTCCCCTACATGTATTATTACACTACACATTTGTCCTTAGATCGTGAAATGGGTCTTGCTAGATCTTTATATACATGGGCTGTATCTGACATACAAACTGTCTGGGATGCAGATGTTACTGTGCATATTTTGTGAGTTGCTCAGACACACTACTGCTGAGATGGTGCAGTGACAACTCTACTTTCATATACGTATCTAGATATGTGTAGGTGAAATTATCAGTTATATGTTAACAGCTCCCTACATTTCTGCCAGCACAATGACATTTCTGGGGAACACAATATCAAGCTACTCATATGCCAGATTAACCTGTACATGCTGGGCATGAACCAACAGTTGAGGGCTGTGAATATGCTTAAAGACTACTGGCACTCCCTTCATCCACTTTATATGGGCCTACCCAACTGTGTGTTAACAGCACTTAATACAACAGTACTATTTTTATAATGCAAGAGTACAACAACATATCAAAGAAAATGACACAGACACACTCCAGGAATTATACCTTTATTAAAGACTTAAAACACTTTCCTAGAGGCTCTCTCATTTATTTTATATGACAGTACATGCAGAATAATTATTAGAGAATTATTATACATTTATTTATTGTGTTTAAACACATTTTTCAGGCTCTCTCATTTATTTTACATAACAGTACATGCAGAATACTTACTAACCTCCCTGGTGGTGCAGCCTTAGCAGCCTATCTGCATAGGCTTGCTGATTCACAGCATGGACACCTGCAGCTGTGAAGTAATTGAAGTGATATTGAGACATACCTATCCATAGTATACACTAGAATAGCAATTCTTACATACTTAATTCCATGGCTACTTACTCAGTAGTGGGGCATTTTCCATCTCATGGGCCTCCTGGATCCACTGGTCCAGTTGATCCACCTTGCATCTCTTCAGGTCTGCGTGGTGGTGGCTGACCTGCTCACCAGTCCGAGGGACACCTGTAGCACTGGTGAGTTCATGAGCTAGACAGTCCCAGGCTTCCGCTTTGTATTGGGTGCCCTGGTACTGACCCCGCAGGAGTCTATCCTCATGATGGTGGACAAGGAGCCAAACCATTACTTTAGACTCCTCAATGCCCCAATGTTGCACTCGAAAACGAGAGCCCTCTCCAGCACCGACCATTGTTGCCTGCAGATGGGAGCTACAACCAGTTATGGCAAGTATTCCTGCCTATGGAGCTTAAATATGCATGATTTCCTACACATATTTGTGATTGGCTGGTTTTGAAAAAATGCAGCTGAGGGTACACCTGCTTAGCAATGGGTAAACTTCCATTGATATGTATGTGTGTGTTGAAAGTGCATACTTAAGAAAGCTGTCATGGCTTAGTGGTTCAGTCCTGTGATTATGGTGCATAGTATCCCGGGTTCGAGGCCTGTCATTGCTTTTTATTTCACTACTGGCCAGACCTGCAAGGAGGTGTGGCTATGTTTTACCGACTTTGCTCTACGTTGCCCGATGTTGCTCGACGTTGCTCTATGTTGCCCGATGTTGCTCTACGTTGCCCGATGTTGCTCTACATTGCACTGGTTGGCACGGTGCGCAGCTCCGCGCAAAGCTATTGCACTTGTTAAAGCAGTGCTAAGCTATGAGCAATTGTACTGACATGTGCTTAATACTGGTAAACTTTCCTTAGCAGTACTTCACATTGCTTAAGATACATTACTTATGCATTCATCAGTATGCAGAACCATTTCACTTTCTTATATATATATTTAAAATTTGTTCACTACTACATAGGCCATTTCAATGCTTTTTACTATAATTTCAATGATAAACCTCAGGGATTCTTTTCATATACAGATTTCCCAACAGAAAATAAAAAGGGGAGTGGTGGGACTTGAACCGGGGATGCCTCCTCTTTGTGCGAAGGCTCTACCACTACACTATTGCTGTTTTGCTTAATTTGCCTATAGGTTTCTTATTATCCTCTTCGATGTCTTGACTGCTAACTGTAGCTAAGCAATGGGTAAACCCACACACACACACACAAATACAAGCAGCTATATCAGGAATTAAAAAAAAAAATTAAAAGTTTTACATTTTATAATTGTACTGGGGTTTAGAATGTGGGGGAGTGTAGTGTTGGCTATGTACACATTTGAGCGGACTCGCTTATGTAGGTTGACATTTCCCGATTGGGAGACTTGCAGGGGTGTGGATTTTTGGGCTGCTCGGGAGTCTGACATGCCCCCTGCACTCGTGCATGTTCCGTGTTAGCCTTAGAGTTATGGCATCGCACACTCATTAATATGCATGGTGCACTGCCGTCTTACTCTTACACTGGCGTTTCCGTGTAAGACTACTCTACTCTTACACGGAGGATTCATGAATCCTGGGGATAAAGATTTCTTCACAAAGCTTTTTCTAACTCCACATAAAGTGGCTTTAATATATAACTATGGAAAAATCAATTGTGTGATGAAGTCTCTAACGCAGATTGGTTTTATATGATATTAGATTGTAAAATAGTAACTCCTTTTTCAATTGAATTTAGAAATTTTGCCCAAGCTTTTTGGACAGATAATTGTATCATTTCTAAATCCTTGATCTTATTTAATGATCTAGTTCTGGGATTCCATTCCTAGGGTGCATATGCATCCCGTTTGGTCCATTTTAACTATAGCAAAAAAAAAAAATAGTCACAAAGAGTTGGAAACACAAAACTGCTGTTTGTAAAAAAATAAATATTGTCATCTGCAAAAATGAGAACTTTAAATATTACTCACTAGTTAAGATTTTGGTCAAAATTAAGTGATTTGCTTAATTACTTTTAATGATTTAGTTTTCTACAGTTTATTTTGTTGTGGACATGTAAATAGTTATGTTTTTGTTCTATTTATCTTTAAATAATTTTGTACAATCTTTGTCTTAAAATTAATAATAAGTTGTGTAAAAAACAAGTGTCTAAATTAATGTAATATGAGTTTAAATTTTATTTCTGTTCTCTGCAAAGCTGATACAGAGTTGTTCTGAAAATAACACCCTTAAGCTGCAGCCATACCACTTTCCTGTAAAAATGATAAACAGACATTCATATTGTTCTTCATGGAATTTAAATAATTACATGGTATTTTTACAATTATTTATATTGTAGTCAAGGCAGAAGTCTTGTTTAAGATTGTATTTTGCATCAAACTGTTACTTAACTGTTGTAATGTTGCTGTATGGATTTTTTAAAACATTTTATGCAACTAAATATGGCTTTGCAATGGAATAGATACGTAATACCAGATTACATTTCCTACATCCAAAATAATGAAATCGTTAGTCTGATACTTATAAACCTCTCACTAGCATTTTCAACTTAATACCTATTACCATAGTTATCCATCTAGCTTCATAAATGCTATCACTGTCCTTCTACTCAAAATATAATCTCTATCAGTGGCATCAGACTTCAAATCAAAATCAAACTTATGCCTACTTGCAAAAATCCTAGAAAAATATTTATGACTTGTTATATCTTCTAAAATATGCAATTTTGACAGACATCCATGATTTAACTCAAAATTCAGTATCTTTACAGCAATTTTTCACCTTACCCACTAAATCTATACTTATGCAGATAATCATTTGTTAACTGGTGCCTTTTATAGATCTTAGGCATACTTTCAACATTGTACATCACCCATTACTTATTCAAAGTCCAACAGTATGTGACTTCTCTGAAGACACTGTAGGGTACTTTCAAAACTACCTTCAATTCTGAATATCTGCCACCCTCCATAATAACAGACTATAGCAAATGGGATGTTCACAAAAGGTGTTTCTCAGGGGATGGTGTTCAGATATTTGTTGGTTTTGGTATATATTATAGGTTCATAGGTGTAAACTAGGCTGGAGACCAACAGGACCTTCATAGCCATGCAACCCAAGTTATATGTTTCAGACATTTAAATAGGGTTGATTGCTGGTTTCAACATGATTTACTCACTGCCTCTGTCCTTCAGAAACATGGGTGCCAGACCAGAAGTGAATTTTCAATTTTCCATCCAGTAGTCCAATTTACACTTAATATGGTCAGGGAGGGGCTTTGTATCACATGGATGGGGAACCTATTCCAGAGAAGGAGAATTATCTGTGATACATATCTGTCTCTTCAACATGGTCTATTTATGTTGCAAACAAAATTTAGTTCTTCCAGTCCAATAGTTCCAATGCTATTTGTTTTATGAATGTGAAAAAGATTTATCTGACATGGGTGCAGGGATGCCTTGTATGCCAGGTATAGATCACCTCTCAGTGGTCTGGAGGAGAATGAGTATAGAGATAGGGTTTTGAAGCAATCTGCCTAGGACATTGTGTTTATGCCCTGTATTCTTTTTGTAAGGAACCTTTGTGGATCTTCCAGTTGCTATATGTGCTTGCTCAGGTACATATTGAAGGGGGCATTATACTCAGTGCGGAGTCTGAAGAGGCCCTGGACCTAGATGCCATGCACTTATAAGCTAAGCATTAAAGAAGGAATTCCTAATTACCTTGGATATATGGTGGTTGAAGGCCAGGTTACTATCTACATGTGTTCCCAGATTTCTGGCTAGTGGGGCACCTTGTATTGGGTTTTATTGATAATGTAGCTTCCTAGGATACCTAACTTCCCAAAAGCTACTATAATGCATTTCTTGACATTGTGTTTTAAGTCAATGCTTTGGCAGCAGTCATTTGCCTGTATTAGACCCATCTGTATGAAGTTAATGTCTTGGGGGAATTCTATGACTACTCTCAGTTTGCAGTCATTTGCAAACTTGGTTAGCCAGATGCCTTTGACATTAGCCTTGACTTCTGAGAAGTAAATGGCGAAGAGGAGTGGGGTCAGCACAGATCCTTCAGGGACTCCACTGGTGACTGAACTCTTCGAGGAGATTGTCTCACTAATCCTAACTTGCTGGGTCCTATATGTGAGCCATCTGTCTATCTAGCATGTTATTTATGGGTTTATGGCTAATTCTGTAAGTTTATTAACAATGCTAGAGTGGTGTATTGTATAAAATTCCTTATCTGGATTAAGGTAGGCAGAATGCACTGTTTTACCCTCATCCATAGCCTTGGTGACCTTCTCAATGATGTCCACCAGGTTTAGCAGGCATGACCTTTCATTGACAAAGCCAAATGGGGATGGATTCAGTGTCTTAATGTCTCCTATGTTTTTGTTGATCATTCAAATGATAATTCTTTCCACGGCTTTGCATATAAGACTAGTCAGACTAATGGGTCTGTAGCTTGTGGTATCTGTTGATGGTCCACATTTATGAAGAGAGATGACTGTTACAGCTCTCAATTCTAATGGCATAAAGCCTGTTTTAAGACTATTAACCAAATCCATATGACATAAAAACAAAAGAAAAACAGTGGTTGACTTGGGATAAAATGGATCCACAAATCTTTTTACCCTGAGTCAGTGTGATATTAATATTAAAGCTTTGTGGATCCATTTTATCCTGATTCAACCATTGTTTTTTTCTGTTTTAAGACTATAGTTAACTCCATTGGCTCTGACAGGTCACATGCTTGTCTACTCAGGAGGCATCCTGGGATATTGTTGTGGTCCAGTGAGGTTGTGAGTGCAGCCAGAACATGCTCTCTATTTATAGTTGGAGGGGTTATGTTTGAAAGCATTTCTTGGGAGGTGGCTTACAGTTAGTGGGTGCTAAAGTTGGAACTGAATTTGTCAACTAGCAGATTGGCTATATCACACAGCTCAATAAGTGTGACACCACTAATCACAGGTTCAACACACTATGTGGTGCCTTTGAGGTTTCTGACACAGATGAAGAAGACCTTGTGGTTATCTTTTGCTTGGTAGGCTATCTTGACCTCAAAATTGGATTTATTGGACTTAATTAACCCTCTTACTTGCCTGTTTATTTTAATGAGAGAATTCTTAACTTTATTGGAGTTACACTTCCTGATGTTAAATGTTTTATTTTCCTTTTATTGTATAACCTGTTTAATCTGGGAAGCCAATAACATGGTTTGTTTTTGGAGTTATTTTTGGGCTTACTTATGGTAGGTACAGCTACTTCTATTCCACCATTGACATGGTTGTACATGGCTTCTGTGAACAATTCTGCATAGGCTACTGTGTCTTCTGAATTTCGAGGGGCATTGAATTTTGACAAACTGTTACTTAATAAAAGGTAGTTTGCCTTGGAATAGTTGCTGTTACTTGGTTTACTGGGGTTACCAAGCTGATTATGATTGTGAAGGAGACAGCTTTATGGTCTGAACCTGCATCATTCTTCCATATTTATGAATATGAGGTCCATTATGTTGGAACAGGCTTCCTTGAAATATACCACATTTATCTTATATACTTTTATGCAGATGATATGATATTGTACTTACTGCTGAGAGTGAAATCTATTCACTTCATAGCAAAGACCTGCAAATACCCTTGGTTGTACTTTTTGCACTGATTTTCAACTAGGTTCTTTGCTCTCACTAGCTATTCAGATTAGTTTCAAGTTGATTCTGTCATTTGTTTTTATGGTATTTTTCCTGAATTTAAAGTCACAACTATTAATTGAAGTGGCTATGTTATTTTTTTTTCTGTTTATCATATAGTTTCTGTGCTGTTAAGTGGATTAATCAGTGTTGCTGCATTTATCTTTTTTGTTCTCGTCTCATTTCAAAAGTAAAGTAAAATAAAAAAAAACTTTGGTCAGGTGTGTGAGTCATATAGAGCTTGCAGTGATTGTCATGAGTGACAGCACAGCAATTGCTGCATTTTTTAGGAAGATAATAAACACTACTGCTTAGAAATAGTTATAACTTTAACTGTTTTTCATTGTCTATTTGATTTTCCCTATTTATTGTGTATCACACAAGTGGACAGCCGTTACTGTCTTTTTCTAAGTCTCCAAAAATCTGAGCTCCTGTATACTAGGTGAAAACAAAGAAAGTGGTGTTTTGTCTCAAATTTGCATCCAGTGACCTGAAAAGAAAATTTATTCTACAACACTTAACTTTGTCTAGCTGTTTAAAAAATGTTTTCAGTGGTTTCTGTCATTTTTTTCTGGACTTTTTCTTTGTTTTCTTTGAATGTAATGTTACAGCTATTAACTGAAGTAATTTTACTATTTGCACTGTTTTTCAAGAGAGTTCTGTTCTGTGCTTAGCTAAATTAGTTGTGAGTGGATTTTGTCATTTTACTGTCCCTCGGATTCAGAAGGATCTCCAGTGCTATCATTAAGAGCTGTGGGCAAAGCCACTGTTTCCATGATAAGGAACATGCTATTATGGGACATGTTAGCTGCGATGAGGACAGGCAACATTATTGGTTTAATCGCATGTCTTGGAATTTTTCTTAACTACCTCAAGTGAAAATCATCACTTTCAGATGATAGTCAAAACTGTTGGCACATGCTTCACATTGGCAAAGGCACTGCTTCATTCAGTCTCACACACACACACACACACACACACACACACACACACACACACACACACACACACACACACACACACACACACACAAACAATTCCTGTCATACCTCTCAACCTATTAGTACAACAAATCTGGACAAAGCCTAAAATAATAGGGTTCAAAGGCCCAAAAATAGGAAAACATTTTAAATATTGCTCTTATAAGTTTAGAAAATTGCTGGAATAACAGCATTTGTATCGGTGTGCATCTTCTGAAAGATATAACATCTGAAACTCAAATGTATGTCATTATTTAGTGACTTTAATCCTCAGTGATTTGCAAGAAAAACAAAAATTTTATGAGAAACAGGCCAAAAATGAGGCAAAATTGTGACATCCTGCAAAACTCTGGACAGTTGAGAGTTATGATTCCTATCCTCTAAACATAATGTGACCTCCCAGACAGACTGTCCTATCCCCTAATTAAACAACATATTGTGACCTCCCAGGCAAAACCACTTACACACACACACACACACACACACACACACACACACACACACACACACACACACACACACACATATTTACCTTTTACTACTCACACTTTTACATACACTCAAGCATGCAGTCCACACATAGACATGTGTGCCCACCGCTCCAACAATAGCTAAAAGCAATTTTCCCCGATAACTACTTCTAACACATCATGGTGAACATGAGCATTTTGCCATGTTCATTAACATGGAAAGACAATTTGCTTGTACAGCTGAGTGATTCTCTGAATCACTTGGCTGTATAAGTAGTTTACCACAGGCATTTCCATAGACTGATCATATGGCTAATTAGAAAAGGCTATTTCCCCAGAATGTCCCACTACCATCTGTGGTAGACTGCAAAGGGCACCCACCATGCAGCTGCATCTCCTCGTAGTACAGCACTGAGGTAGGCCTGTCCCTGAATTAGAAATCGTTACCTTGAGTATTAATACTTTTGCCTATGTATCGCACTGAGCAATAAAAACAGAGAAAGGAACGCAGTGAAAGATTTCACAGAAATGGGTTTCATAGTGCCAAAATGTGACAATACAATACAGCACAGTTGTTATAAGTATGCTGCAAAACTATGTATCTTGATAAGCATGCCATTGCTTGTAAGTCATGCACTACCCCTTGCGATTCGTGTCAAATATCTCATTATGCTTATGAGTCATCCCTTAAACATAAACTTCTGTTCTCTGGTGTAATATCAGTATAATACCAGTTAGCACAATTAAATGTCCAACTAGAGAAACATTTTTTTCTCATATTATGTGGATTGCTCTAGAATTTTATATGAAGCTGTAATATTCTTCTGAGAATCATACTTTAACCACATAGTTGTAGTCATAATCAACACTCCCTTTTTTCACTTGCTACAGGCTGTTGAACCTTTGTTGAATTATTTTTTCATGAGAAGTTTGTTGAGTAACCATTTGTGCTCTGGGATAACTATAAAAACAGCAATATGTTTTTTTTTTCTTCCCTCGATAAACATGAACCATTCAGGATGTGAAGCAATTTTAAACTAAGGCCATACTTAAAAGTCAAAAGTGCAGATATATATGTTTAGGTGTTGAGTCAAATTTTAACAAAACTGAGATTAAGCAAATATTAGTTTCTGCTGGGCAGGATGACAGGTCTATATAACCCATATAATTTTTCTCCTATGTTTGGCTTTGGTCATAAGGAACAGAGTTGTGCCAAAAATTTGTGTGTCCTTTTTTGATTTTAGGTAGCCTTCACTGTTAGATGAAGTGAGGATTCCCTTTTAAAAAATACTCATCCTACACAGTGGTAGTAATACCAGTCTAACAGATTTAATAAAAGTACTTACTCTTCAAGGGAATAGAATTGCTTTCTTAATTATTTTACACTTACTATAAAGATTTGTATTTTATTTTTTTGACTAATGTAATATGATTTATATATATATATATATATATATATATATATATATATATATATATATATATATATATATATATATATATATATATATATATTTTTTTTTTTCGCTTTAACATTCAGTGCACTGGGCAGAAGTCACATCCTGTCACCACCCATTTTGGGCCTTTGCAATTCTTTGTTTTAATTAAACAATCAGATTCTCCCAGTCCACACCAGTTCTAATTCACCTGCTAGCTGCTGTATGATGTAGGATTCCAGTTTGGACCGGCACCCACCACAGCCGAGGTGATTTACAGGAAAGGCCAGGCACATGTCCAGAGTTACCTCAGCTGTCCCCCCGTCCCTCCCGGGAGGGGGGTCACAGTGAAGGGGCGATGCCTTGTCCAGCTGAGGCATGCACCCTGCCCCACTTCACACATGAGCCAGATTCATCCAGCCCTTAGAGCAAATCCTTATCCCAAAGTTACTGATCTGGCTTGCCGACTTCCCTTACCTATATGGTTAAAACATGCCAGAAACTGTTTTCCTTGAAGACCTGCTGCAGATATGAGTACTGCCTTACACACTCTCCCACAGATTTTCAAGGGCCGCCAAGAGCTCATCTGATCCCAGCATAACTGGGAAGCTTATCAGGACTCAGGCCCCCCTCTCGGGAATATCTCATTCCAGGGCGACCTACCCTTTACAAAGAAAAGAGAACTGTCCCAGGGGCCCCAGCTGGCTTCTCCAGGATCACCACACTGGATGCCATGAGTATCCATCTTTGAAACTCTGGATTCAGGGATCTGAGCCTAACTCTTTTTCAATCAGCTGAGGGCTATGAAGGTCATCACCCATCCTTTCACAACACTGCTCACCTATCTCTCAGGACCGACTGACCCAAGTTCAGCTGCTGTTCACATGCAACCCTTCTCCACTTCAAACTTCAAAGTTCTTGTTTGAATATTTGCTACAACCACCAAGACCAATTGGCAAAATGGTTAAGGTCTTCACCTCCCATACACATATCCTGACCTCTGACCAATGCCAGTTTGGAGTTTGCATGTTCTTCCTGTGTCTCTGTGGGGTTCCTCCTACCTCCAAAAAATATCCTAAGTTTTCCATCTCAAAAACTCACCAATGAATGGAGCTGTGGGCAGCAGCACTGACATTACATGATGCCCTATAGGTGGAAGAGCTGTACAGACCAACCACTTTGGACATCTACTGTGGTGCGCAGTATCTGCAGGATAGGATTACACCAATCACAGACTCCATGCTGTGGCAGGGATAGCCACTCAACATTGTAAAATATGACTCCAGGTGATTTGGTCATGTTGACTAATGTCACCAAAATGGGCATGGGTAGTTACCAGTGATAAGTGGGTTGAGGACCAAGCCTACTCCAACCTATGCCAGGGACCTATGCTAATGGTGAGAGAGGTATATGTGCTTCTATTGGCCAATGTGTGCCCACCATAAAACCCAGCAGCCGTGGGTCATTAAGCTACTGGCCGGCCGGTGTCTAGTTGACCAGCCTTTGACACCTGGGATAGCTCTGTTGTGCAAAAGCAGGACGTAAAACCAATCTACCTGCCAAACATGAACTGAGAATTGCTACTCTTAATGTAGACTCACTGACAGTATGCAGCCTGGAAGAGGATGACATGATGACACAGAGGAGGCTTGACAATCTCTGTATCCAAGAGACTACATGGAAGGGCAGTGCAGCAAAGCCACTTGGCTTAGGATCTAGAGTCTACTACTCATGAGAGACAGACAGGCTAGAAATGGTGTGGGAATTGTGGTGAGAGAGAGGTCTCAGAAGACAGTGAGGGATATATTCAAAAGTAATGACAGACTCATGGCAATCAGACTCTAGTTTAATGATAGGGCAGTATTCATAATCTCAGCCTATGCCCACCAGCAGGGTTGTGATAGTCACGAAAAGAGTGGATTCAGACAGCTGTTGCAGGATCTACTAAATAAAGCAGAACAACATGAAATGGTGTTGATAATGGTTCATAGGTTCATAGGTTCATAGTTCAGTACTAAGCTAACTGCCCTTGTGAGCCATTTTAAGCCTAGCCAATTATCCCTTGTGAGACTCAAATCCTGCACCTTGTGTTTGTAAGGCAAACACCTTAGCCATTAAGCCACCCTCCCAACCCATGGGTGACTTGAATGCACATATCGGGACAGACAGAACAGGATATGAGGAATGCCTGGGTCCACATGGGTGGGGCAACAAGAACAAAGAAGGAGAAGCCATTCTAGAATTGCATCTGGCAAATGACTTGAAATGGTTCAGAAAGACAGTCTCAAGATCAATTATAAGAATAGCTAATAGGCAACTCAGGTAGACTTTCTCCAAGTAAGTAAAAGACACAGGGAGAGAATCCACGATTGTAAAGTCATTCCCACAGTCATCCCACAGCATAAACCACTGGCTGCAACAATCAGCTGCAAGCAGTAGTTAGAGAAGGCTGTAAGGTCAACAGAGACCAGGCTAAAGACCTTGAAGTTGACTGTAGAGAAAGTACAACAGTTCAAGGAATTACTCAGGGCTCTAGCACCCCAAGAAGAGGAGGAAATAGGAGGAGTTGAAGAAGAATGGCAGCACCTTAAACAGCATTTGTTAGGACTACAGAACAGATATTGGCCAAGCCAGGCATGGAAATAAGGCACATAAGGAATGCTGGTGGGGGAATTCAGAAGTCCAAGAAGTGAACAAAAGAAGGGAGTGCAGGAAAAAAAATGGGAGCTAGGAAAGATGGACCATGCTAGGAAGGAATACTGGTTGGATAACAGAGAAGCTTAGAAATAAGTGGCAGTTGATCACGTAGCCCAGGCCGGTATGTCCCTGACCATGAGTAGCATGTTGCCCTCACCAAGAATGATACCACGGTATAAAGAAAAAAAATATCAATTTCAACAACTGGCTAAGTTTCTGGTGTCATTCAGACGGGATCCAGTATCTGTCTGCCTGAGATGACATGCTCGACAAGTCACGCTGCTTCACCCGAGACGGCTTGCGCCTGTCACTCTTAGGTTTTTGTATACTGGCCAAGGCTCTTGCCACCCCCATATTGCCTTTTTTATGCAAGGCTCAAAAGACAAACCCACTGCCGTAAATAGCACAAGTAACAGAAGTCTGAGGATAATATTACTCAATGCCAGAAGTCTAAACCTCAAAATGCATGCACTTGAGGCACTCCTCAGTTTGGAAAAACTGATATATGTGCAGTAACAGAAATCTGGTTTAGGACTCCAGAGAGCACCCCAGCACTACCAGGCTACAACTCATACCATACATTTCGGCCACAGAACCCAGACCAAAATACAAAAGGCGGGGTAGTATCCAAATTCGTCAAGGATATCCACACCTCCAGGTTAGTGGCACAGCACGATGCTTCAGAGATAATCAATGTGCAACTAACAACGGGCAAAACTGCAATTCAAATTGTAGCTTGCTACAGATCACCCACCATGTCCCATGACCCCCATTCTGCATTTCTGGAAACATTGGGTAACATAAAGGTCCTACCAAACACCCTAATATTGGGTGATTTCAACTACCCAAACATTAACTGGGAGAACTACTCAAGTACTAACTCCCTTGCCCAACATTTCCTAGAATTTATAAACTCAAATGCCCTGGAACAACTGGGCAACACTCCCACCAGAAGTGACAACATATTGGACCTGGTCATCACCAACATGTGCAACCGGTGTTCCACACTGGAGGTCAACCCCTCGCTGGTTAGATCTGCCCATAAACAAATCACTTTGGATATCCACATTTCGCCCCCACCCCTGGACAAGGAAACCACTGTGAAAAACTTTTCAAAAGCATACTTCACATTACTTAAGATGGAGGTGGAAAGTTTCAAAGTCCCCATGCTAAAGGATAATGCTGTCCAAGCTGCAAAATCCTTTACTAATGCATTCTACGGGCACCAACAAGAATGCATGGATCGTGCTATCCCAAGCAAAACCAAGACTCACTCCTCCAAGAAAAGGAAACCAGTCTGGTGGACCCCTGCCATAAACAATACAATAGAAGGAGGAAACTAGTACAGAAAAGAGTAAAATCCCAAGAAGAGAAGACATCCCTGATCAGTATCAGCAAGAAACTACGGTCCCTCATAAAATCGTCCAAGGCGAGCTTTGAAAGAAAACTTGCCCAGGATTCCAAAGATAACTACAAGGCATTCTTTAGCTTTGTTAAGAATCTAAGTGGCGATGCTCAGGTGTGCTCATAGTTAGTGCAGAATGGCACAAAATACACTGAACCAACCGATATTGCCAACATCCTGGCAGACAGTTTCAGTGCAAACTTCAACCTCCTCTCAACCTCAAAAGGGACCATAACCATACCAGAAGAGTGTAGAGCCCCTGGAATCACAGACACTCAGGTTAAAATAGCCCTTTCCAAAGCCAAAAACACAGCATCAATGGGACCGGACGGTGTCCCAGGCTGCATCCTGCATGAGCTGAAAAAGGAATTAACCCCTCATCTAAACACACTGTTCAAACTCAGCCTCTCCACAGGCTACATACCCATAGAGTGGTGCACAGCAACAGTTATTCTGCTCCACAAAGGTGGAGCCACAACAGACCTCAGGACCTATTGCCCTATAAGCCTGACTAGCTTGGTCTGCAAGGCTATGGAGTGCATCATCATGGAACTCAATAACAGAGACTTTGGGAACCTCCAAACACTAGACCCTACCCAGTTCAGCTTTGTTAAGGGCAGATCATGCCTCCTTAACCTGGTGGACTTCTTTGAGACAGTTATCAAGGCTATAGATGAGGGAAAGGTGGTACACACAGCCTACCTAGACCTTGCAAAGGCCTTTGACACCATTCCCCATTCTTTTTATTATAGACAAGCTCAACAGCCTGAACATAAACCCCTATGTCACAAGATGGGTTGCCAATTGGCTCACGGACAGAACCCACATGGTGAGAGTTGCGGGAGCTAGGTCTGACTCTAAACCGTTTACAAGTGGCATTCCCTAGGGCTCAGTCCTAGGACATCTCCTGTTCGGCATATACTTCTCAGAAGTACAGACAACCACAGGAGGACTATGGCTGACCAAGTTTGCAGATAACTGCAAACTAGGGGCTATAATTGACTCACTGGCTGACACAGATATCCTCCAAAAGGGTCTCACTGAGACGGATACCTGGTGTCAAAATAGATTCATAGGTTAGTACTAGGCTATCAGCCCTAGGGCCTATACAAGCCTAGCCATAACAATTTCCTGGCTATTTCTTCCCACACTATTTACTTTCCTGGACCCCTGTCTAGCAGGGCGACTGACGTAATCCCCGGGGTGAATTTCCTTTCTCCCATCCAATCGTCAATGTTCCTTTTGAAGAGGGCCAAAGAGGCACTCTGCTTGACATGTATGGGCAATCTATTCCAGAGTCTGGGGAGTCTCTGGGTCAGGAACCTATCCCTCCAGCATGTTTTGTTTACTGTGATGACAAGGTTTAGATCCCTGGAGCGTGTGGCTCTGAGGGATTTGGATTTCTTTAAGTGTAGCATGTCCAACAGCCCTGGGTTTGACATGGCCTTGTATGTTAAGCAGAGATCGCCTCTGAGTAGACGATATGCGACAGAGTATAGCTGGAGTTTTTTAAGGTAGTCAGCGTAGGGCATCTGCTTTAGGCCTGTGATTCTTTTAGTGGGGTATTTCTATGGCCTTTCCAGTTCTTGAGAGGTACATACCAAACGGGGCATTGTATTCTATAATGGGTCTAATGAGGGATGAGTACAGTGGGACAATGACCTCCTTTTTCTGGATGAAAAGCCCTTAGTGATGAGGTGTGCCACATAGAAGGATTTCCTGACTGTTGTGGCAATGTGGTTATCGAAGGTGAGACCACTGTCCACCTGTGTCCTTAAGTCTCTTATCACACTTTCAGTGTTTAGTATACTGCCACCTATATGGTAATTCATGGATACATGTTTTTTCCCAAAGGGGATAACTATACATTTCTTGACATTGAGCTTGAGCCCATGGCTCTGGCACCAAACATCTGTTTCTGTAAGGCCCTTTTGTAGAGTATCCGCATCATTTGGGGATTCAGTAATGGCTCCCAGTTTGCAGTCATCTGCGAACTTTGTTAGCCAGAGTCCCTTAGTGTTGACCTGTACTTCAGAGAAGTAGATGCCAAACAAGAGCAGTCCCAGGACTGAACCCTGAGGTACTCCACTTGTCACTTGTCTGGAGCTGGATTTGGAGTTGGCTACTTTTACAGTGTGGGTTCTATCAGTAAGCCATTTAGCAAGCCATTGGGTGACATAGGGATTAATGCCCAGCTTAGTAAGTTTATCTATGATTACAGAGTGGGTGATGGTGTCAAAGGCCTTGGCAAGGTCTAGATAGGCTGTGTGGACCACCTTACCCTTGTCCATGGGTCTGGAGACTGATTCAAAGAAGTCAATCAGGTTCAGGAGACAAGATCGGCCTTTCACAAACCCAAACTGGGTGGGGTCCAGTGTTTGAAGGTTGCCAATGTCTTTGTTTATAAGTTCCATGATAATACCCTCCATGGCCTTGCAGATAAGGCTTGTCAGACTGATGGGACGGTAGTTTCCAGGATCCAAGGTGGATCCCCCCTTGTGGAGTGGAATAACTGTAGCTCTGTGCCACTCAGTGGGCATGAAACCTGAGGTGAGGCTATGATTAGACATGACACTTAGGTGATGTGCCAGTTCATATTGTAGTTCATGTAGTACACAGTCCAGGATGTCATCTGGTCCCATGGATGCTGTATTCTTAGCTTTGGAGAGTGCGTTTTTTACCTGTGTAGCCGTTATTACTGGAATTTGGCAATCTTCCAGTATTGAGATTAGCCATTTAGGGGGTGAGAGGGGGGTGAAGTTGGCACTGAATCGATCTGCCAGGATATTGGCAATATCCATGGGATCAGTATATTAATGCCATTCTGTTTTAGCTCAGAGCAGAAGCTAGGGGTGTAGCCAGTGATTTAAATGTTGTACTCAGACATTAATTTTGCCACTTCCACTACACAGTTGTCAGTGTAGAATTGTTCTCACCCCTACAAATGCTAAAACAAGATACATGGGGGTATGTAGTTTCTTTTCTACTTATACAATTAACTACCATACAAAAGTAGTTATTGAGATGTATTCATTTGGCACATGAACTGTTTGTGAACTGATATACTGTGAATATTAATTTACTCACTTTTGAACAGTTTGTGCTTTTTTAGTGTTGACATTAGCACAGGCTGCTCAAGAAAACTGGACAAATTTCAGTACTGAGTATGCCTACCTACATCCTTGGTAGACCCTGAACACACAGGTTTATTGTACATTTGGGTAGGGATGCAGAAGGACAGAGAGCATTATGTATTAATGTGTGAACTTTATCTTGCTGGACTTAAATGGTTGCTGTGTACCTGTTAGTTTACAACGGCAAGTAGTCTGTCTGCGTAGCTCCCAACTGTGGACCTATCCAGATGGTAGTCAGAGGTTAGCCTGTAATTCTTTGTGCACCACACCGGTCTTTACAGCACTGGAACAATGGCATTGTCACAGTTGGTTGCTACCAGTACATGGCTACATCCCTTGGTATTTCAGTGTTGTACTCCTACATAAGGGTATGCTTCTGGAACTCCTTCCAAAGCTATTTGCACAGTGTGTAACAGCAGAATAGCTTATATGCCTGTGTGTTTCTGCCTCTGCCAGGCCTCTCAAACACTCAGGTACATATTTGAATAGACTCAGGGAAAAGTAGGTAGAAGTGAGGTACACATTTACAATATTAGGGACATTAGGTTGAGACTTTGAGAGAACCAGAGCATATGGATTAATACACATTTCCTGAAGTACAAGCAGTGTCTAACTCTTACTTATTGTCATTATTCATTAAGTGTAATTCACCACCTTTCTGCCTAATGTCAGTAGCATTCAGAGGGATTGAGAGGGACACAGCTAAAACCTGTCTCAAAATCAGAGACATGCATGTAAATTAGTCACAGTTGGGAAGTATGGCCTCTGCCCTAATCAGATATGCTAGTGTTTGTTCTGCTATGATACTATGTGGGGGTTGTAAAGTGCTGCTGTAACATTAATTCCTGCTAGAATGGCTGGTTCTCTTTTCACAGACATGTTAATGCAATTCCACAAGAACTGCTGGTAAAGATCCACAGAACAGGATTTGTGTTATGGCATTCCTATTTGTCCTTTACATTTACTCATTCTGATGCATGATATATTGATTTTAGCACCAAATTGTTGAATGTTTACCATGGCTCAGTGGTACTTCATGCAGTCTAGTGTGTACAAAGTCCGGGGATCGAGGCTGACAGAGGTATTTTATTTTGCTGCTGAACAGAATAAGGGCCCTGACATACAGAGTGATTAAGGCACTTTTAAGCAGTTGTAAGCGGGTTTGTGTGGGTTTGCGCGATGCTTAGCTAAGCGCACACAAGCGCACACAGGCGCACACTCACACAAACCCACTAACTACTGCTTAAAAGTGCTTACTCCTGCAAACCCCTGCGCTCATTTCTTTGAAAGAAAAAAAAATGGGGAAATAGGAAAGTGGTGAAAACGGGGTACAAAGAGGGAAAGATAGTAGGGAAAAGAGCTCAGGATGTGCAGGATGGGTGTAGGGAAGGCCCATAGTTGCCCATTTCTTTAACAGCAACAGCTGTGCATATGCAATCATTTTGGAGTGAAATATGAAACCTTCAACCCGTGTGAGAGGGGTGAGGACAACAAAGTGCATTGTACTGCCAATTAAATAGCAGTTTATGTGTCCAGCGGACATGTGTGCAAAATGGGCAGCTATGTATGGGGCATAATTTTTTTTGGGAGCAGGATGCCCTTTTTTTTTTCAAGTGAGAGTGGAATGTGGAGTAGGGGAAGTAGATATATTTGGGAGGTAGGCAGGGAGGTACACAGACAAGACAAACAAGATGCATACAGGGGCGGAATATGACACATGTGGTGGGTGAACACCACTGATGGGGAAGGATGATTGGAAATCGCAAGCCAATGAGCCCGCAGATGGCAACAGTGGAACTGAGATCCCCACCCATGGGCAGTCACCACTGAACCTTCACTGCCCAGAGGGTGGCTGTGCTGGGGCTGCATAGGAGGGGCAGGCTATCCCGTGAGTCACGCCACCCGTGCCTCAAGCTGCCATAGAGGATCAGTGACATAACGCTCGATCTCCCTACGCACCACAGCCCAGACCGTTCAGAGGGCGATAGGTGGCCCTCCTCCACCCACGCTTGCATGGGGGATGAGCCCCATCCCCTGCAGTGCTTCCACCCAAAGGTGGCACAGGGCCAACAAGGGAGGAGGTCCCAGGCTGGGCACCGGACCTGCTGGTGCCAGGTGCCATCGCCAGCTGAAGTGGGACAGGTGAGTACGCTGGGACCGGCCTTCCCATACGTTCTATGTTTAGGAGGATTTAATGAAAATATGGGTTAGTAACAGTCAACAGCATTCCCAATTAGTTATAACAGCATGCAGAAGTGCTCCCATTAACCCAACACACCAGAGTTCCAACAGTTGAACAGCAAGCATGACACATTCATATATGGGATAACAGTGGACATTGCAACAGCATGCAGGTTTAATTGATGGCAACAGGCCACCAATATTGTGGTATTTGAACAGGACACATGCATTGAAATAAATGCAGATATTTATAAACCAATAGGACATATGTCCCAACAAATGTTTTGAGATTACACATACCCATTGAGGTGTGGAATTGCATTTTTATGCACATACAGTAGGGTGGAAAATGATAGCTCCATTAACAACTTATATATCCTTCTAGTTTACACTACATTCCTATTGACTGCAGTTATATGTCCCCTACATGTATTATTACACTACACATTTGTCCTTAGATCGTGAAATGGGTCTTGCTAGATCTTTATATACATGGGCTGTATCTGACATACAAACTGTCCGGGATGCAGATGTTACTGCTGCATATTTTGTGAGTTGCTCAGAAACACTACTGCTGAGATGGTGCAGTGACAACTCTACTTTCATATACTTATCTAGATATGTGTAGGTGAAATTATGAGTTATATGTTAACAGCTCCCTACATTTCTGCCAGCACAATGACATTTCTGGGGAACACAATATCAAGCTACTCATATGCCAGATTAACCTGTACATGCTGGGCATGAACCAACAGTTGAGGGCTGTGAATATGCTTAAAGACTACTGGCACTCCCTTCATCCACTTTATATGGGCCTACCCAACTGTGTGTTAACAGCACTTAATACAACAGTACTATTTTTATAATGCAAGAGTACAACAACATATCAAAGAAAATGACACAGACACACTCCAGGAATTATACCTTTATTAAAGACTTAAAACACTTTCCTAGAGGCTCTCTCATTTATTTTATATGACAGTACATGCAGAATAATTATTAGAGAATTATTATACATTTATTTATTGTGTTTAAACACATTTTTCAGGCTCTCTCATTTATTTTACATAACAGTACATGCAGAATACTTACTAACCTCCCTGGTGGTGCAGCCTTAGCAGCCTATCTGCATAGGCTTGCTGATTCACAGCATGGACACCTGCAGCTGTGAAGTAATTGAAGTGATATTGAGACATACCTATCCATAGTATACACTAGAATAGCAATTCTTACATACTTAATTCCATGGCTACTTACTCAGTAGTGGGGCATTTTCCATCTCATGGGCCTCCTGGATCCACTGGTCCAGTTGATCCACCTTGCATCTCTTCAGGTCTGCGTGGTGGTGGCTGACCTGCTCACCAGTCCGAGGGACACCTGTAGCACTGGTGAGTTCATGAGCTAGACAGTCCCAGGCTTCCGCTTTGTATTGGGTGCCCTGGTACTGACCCCGCAGGAGTCTATCCTCATGATGGTGGACAAGGAGCCAAACCATTACTTTAGACTCCTCAATGCCCCAATGTTGCACTCGAAAACGAGAGCCCTCTCCAGCACCGACCATTGTTGCCTGCAGATGGGAGCTACAACCAGTTATGGCAAGTATTCCTGCCTATGGAGCTTAAATATGCATGATTTCCCACACATATTTGTGATTGGCCGGTTTTGAAAAAATGCAGCTGAGGGTACACCTGCTTAGTAATGGGTAAACTTCCATTGATATGTATGTGTGTGTTGAAAGTATATACTTAAGAAAGCTGTCATGGCTTAGTGGTTCAGTCCTGTGATTATGGTGCATAGTATCCCGGGTTCGAGGCCTGTCATTGCTTTTTATTTCACTACTGGCCAGACCTGCAAGGAGGTGTGGCTATGTTTTACCGACTTTGCTCTATGTTGCCCGACATTGCTCGACGTTGCTCTATGTTGCCTGATGTTGCTCTACGTTGCCCGATGTTGCTCTACATTGCACTGGTTGGCGTGGTGCTTAGCTATGAGCAATTGTACTGACATGTGCTTAATACTGGTAAACTTTCCTTAGCAGTACTTCACATTGCTTAAGATACATTACTTATGCATTCATCAGTATGCAGAACCATTTCACTTTCTTATATATATATTTAAAATTTGTTCACTACTACATAGGCCATTTCAATGCTTTTTACTATAATTTCAATGATAAACCTCAGGGGTTCTTTTCATATACAGATTTCCCAACAGAAAATAAAAAGGGGAGTGGTGAGACTTGAAACGGGGATGCCTCCTCTTTGTGCGAAGGCTCTACCACTACACTATTGCTGTTTTGCTTAATTTGCCTATTGGTTTCTTATTATCCTCTTCGATGTCTTGACTGCTAACTGTAGCTAAGCAATGGGTAAACCCACACACACACGCGCAAATACAAGCAGCTATATCAGGAATTAAAAAAAAAATTAAAAGTTTTACATTTTATAATTGTACTGGGGTTTAGAATGTGGGGGAGTGTAGTGTTGGCTATGTACACATTTGAGCGGACTCGCTTATGTAGGTTGACATTTCCCGATTGGGAGACTTGCAGGGGTGAGGATTTTTGGGCTGCTCGGGAGTCTGACATGCCCCCTGCACTCGTGCATGTTCCGTGTTAGCCTTAGAGTTATGGCATCGCACACTCATTAATATGCATGGTGCACTGCCGTCTTACTCTTACACTGGCGTTTCCGTGTAAGACTACTCTACTCTTACATGGAGGATTCATGAATCCTGGGGATAAAGATTTCTTCACAAAGCTTTTTCTAACTCCACATAAAGTGGCTTTAATATATAACTATGGAAAAATCAATTGTGTGATGAAGTCTCTAATGCAGATTGGTTTTATATGATATTAGATTGTAAAATAGTAACTCCTTTTTCAATTGAATTTAGAAATTTTGCCCAAGCTTTTTGGACAGATAATTGTATCATTTCTAAATCCTTGATTTTATTTAATGATCTAGTTCTGGGATTCCATTCCTAGGGTGCATATGCATCCCGTTTGGTCCATTTTAACTATAGCAAAAAAAAAAAAAATAGTCACAAAGAGTTGGAAACACAAAACTGCTGTTTGTAAAAAAATATTGTCAACTGCAAAAATGAGAACTTCAAATATTACTCACTAGTTAAGATTTTGGTCAAAATTAAGTGATTTGCTTAATTACTTTTAATGATTTAGTTTTCTACAGTTTATTTTGTTGTGGACATGTAAATAGTTATGTTTTTGTTCTATTTATCTTTAAATAATTTTGTACAATCTTTGTCTTAAAATTAATAATAAGTTGTGTAAAAAACAAGTGTCTAAATTAATGTAATATGAGTTTAAATTTTATTTCTGTTCTCTGCAAAGCTGATACAGAGTTGTTCTGAAAATAACACCCTTAAGCTGCAGCCATACCACTTTCCTGTAAAAATGATAAACAGACATTCATATTGTTCTTCATGGAATTTAAATAATTACATGGTATTTTTACAATTATTTATATTGTAGTCAAGGCAGAAGTCTTGTTTAAGATTGTATTTTGCATCAAACTGTTACTTAACTGTTGTAATGTTGCTGTATGGATTTTTTAAAACATTTTATGCAACTAAATATGGCTTTGCAATGGAATTTCCTACATCCAAAATAATGAAATCGTTAGTCTGATACTTATAAACCTCTCACTAGCATTTTCAACTTAATACCTATTACCATAGTTATCCATCTAGCTTCATAAATGCTATCACTGTCCTTCTACTCAAAATATAATCTCTATCAGTGGCATCAGACTTCAAATCAAAATCAAACTTATGCCTACTTGCAAAAATCCTAGAAAAATATTTATGACTTGTTATATCTTCTAAAATATGCAATTTTGACAGACATCCATGATTTAACTCAAAATTCAGTATCTTTACAGCAATTTTTCACCTTACCCACTAAATCTATACTTATGCAGATAATCATTTGTTAACTGGTGCCTTTTATAGATCTTAGGCATACTTTCAACATTGTACATCACCCATTACTTATTCAAAGTCCAACAGTATGTGACTTCTCTGAAGACACTGTAGGGTACTTTCAAAACTACCTTCAATTCTGAATATCTGCCACCCTCCATAATAACAGACTATAGCAAATGGGATGTTCACAAAAGGTGTTTCTCAGGGGATGGTGTTCAGATATTTGTTGGTTTTGGTATATATTATAGGTTCATAGGTGTAAACTAGGCTGGAGACCAACAGGACCTTCATAGCCATGCAACCCAAGTTATATGTTTCAGACATTTAAATAGGGTTGATTGCTGGTTTCAACATGATTTACTCACTGCCTCTGTCCTTCAGAAACATGGGTGCCAGACCAGAAGTGAATTTTCAATTTTCCATCCAGTAGTCCAATTTACACTTAATATGGTCAGGGAGGGGCTTTGTATCACATGGATGGGGAACCTATTCCAGAGAAGGAGAATTATCTGTGATACATATCTGTCTCTTCAACATGGTCTATTTATGTTGCAAACAAAATTTAGTTCTTCCAGTCCAATAGTTCCAATGCTATTTGTTTTATGAATGTGAAAAAGATTTATCTGACATGGGTGCAGGGATGCCTTGTATGCCAGGTATAGATCACCTCTCAGTGGTCTGGAGGAGAATGAGTATAGAGATAGGGTTTTGAAGCAATCTGCCTAGGACATTGTGTTTATGCCCTGTATTCTTTTTGTAAGGAACCTTTGTGGATCTTCCAGTTGCTATATGTGCTTGCTCAGGTACATATTGAAGGGGGCATTATACTCAGTGCGGAGTCTGAAGAGGCCCTGGACCTAGATGCCATGCACTTATAAGCTAAGCATTAAAGAAGGAATTCCTAATTACCTTGGATATATGGTGGTTGAAGGCCAGGTTACTATCTACATGTGTTCCCAGATTTCTGGCTAGTGGGGCACCTTGTATTGGGTTTTATTGATAATGTAGCTTCCTAGGATACCTAACTTCCCAAAAGCTACTATAATGCATTTCTTGACATTGTGTTTTAAGTCAATGCTTTGGCAGCAGTCATTTGCCTGTATTAGACCCATCTGTATGAAGTTAATGTCTTGGGGGAATTCTATGACTACTCTCAGTTTGCAGTCATTTGCAAACTTGGTTAGCCAGATGCCTTTGACATTAGCCTTGACTTCTGAGAAGTAAATGGCGAAGAGGAGTGGGGTCAGCACAGATCCTTCAGGGACTCCACTGGTGACTGAACTCTTCGAGGAGATTGTCTCACTAATCCTAACTTGCTGGGTCCTATATGTGAGCCATCTGTCTATCTAGCATGTTATTTATGGGTTTATGGCTAATTCTGTAAGTTTATTAACAATGCTAGAGTGGTGTATTGTATAAAATTCCTTATCTGGATTAAGGTAGGCAGAATGCACTGTTTTACCCTCATCCATAGCCTTGGTGACCTTCTCAATGATGTCCACCAGGTTTAGCAGGCATGACCTTTCATTGACAAAGCCAAATGGGGATGGATTCAGTGTCTTAATGTCTCCTATGTTTTTGTTGATCATTCAAATGATAATTCTTTCCACGGCTTTGCATATAAGACTAGTCAGACTAATGGGTCTGTAGCTTGTGGTATCTGTTGATGGTCCACATTTATGAAGAGAGATGACTGTTACAGCTCTCAATTCTAATGGCATAAAGCCTGTTTTAAGACTATTAACCAAATCCATATGACATAAAAACAAAAGAAAAACAGTGGTTGACTTGGGATAAAATGGATCCACAAATCTTTTTACCCTGAGTCAGTGTGATATTAATATTAAAGCTTTGTGGATCCATTTTATCCTGATTCAACCATTGCTTTTTTCTGTTTTAAGACTATAGTTAACTCCAGTGGCTCTGACAGGTCACATGCTTGTCTACTCAGGAGGCATCCTGGGATATTGTTGTGGTCCAGTGAGGTTGTGAGTGCAGCCAGAACATGCTCTCTATTTATAGTTGGAGGGGTTATGTTTGAAAGCATTTCTTGGGAGGTGGCTTACAGTTAGTGGGTGCTAAAGTTGGAACTGAATTTGTCAACTAGCAGATTGGCTATATCACACAGCTCAATAAGTGTGACACCACTAATCACAGGTTCAACACACTATGTGGTGCCTTTGAGGTTTCTGACACAGATGAAGAAGACCTTGTGGTTATCTTTTGCTTGGTAGGCTATCTTGACCTCAAAATTGGATTTATTGGACTTAATTAACCCTCTTACTTGCCTGTTTATTTTAATGAGAGAATTCTTAACTTTATTGGAGTTACACTTCCTGATGTTAAATGTTTTATTTTCCTTTTATTGTATAACCTGTTTAATCTGGGAAGCCAATAACATGGTTTGTTTTTGGAGTTATTTTTGGGCTTACTTATGGTAGGTACAGCTACTTCTATTCCACCATTGACATGGTTGTACATGGCTTCTGTGAACAATTCTGCATAGGCTACTGTGTCTTCTGAATTTGGAGGGGCATTGAATTTTGACAAACTGTTACTTAATAAAAGGTAGTTTGCCTTGGAATAGTTGCTGTTACTTGGTTTACTGGGGTTACCAAGCTGATTATGATTGTGAAGGAGACAGCTTTATGGTCTGAACCTGCATCATTCTTCCATATTTATGAATATGAGGTCCATTATGTTGGAACAGGCTTCCTTGAAATATACCACATTTATCTTATATACTTTTATGCAGATGATATGATATTGTACTTACTGCTGAGAGTGAAATCTATTCACTTCATAGCAAAGACCTGCAAATACCCTTGGTTGTACTTTTTGCACTGATTTTCAACTAGGTTCTTTGCTCTCACTAGCTATTCAGATTAGTTTCAAGTTGATTCTGTCATTTGTTTTTATGGTATTTTTCCTGAATTTAAAGTCACAACTATTAATTGAAGTGGCTATGTTATTTTTTTTTCTGTTTATCATATAGTTTCTGTGCTGTTAAGTGGATTAATCAGTGTTGCTGCATTTATCTTTTTTGTTCTCGTAACATTTCAAAAGTAAAGTAAAATAAAAAACAACTTTGGTCAGGTGTGTGAGTCATATAGAGCTTGTAGTGATTGTCATGAGTGACAGCACAGCAATTGCTGCATTTTTTAGGAAGATAATAAACACTACTGCTTAGAAATAGTTATAACTTTAGCTGTTTTTCATTGTCTATTTGATTTTCCCTATTTATTGTGTATCACACAAGTGGACAGCCGTTACTGTCTTTTTCTAAGTCTCCAAAAATCTGAGCTCCTGTATACTAGGTGAAAACAAAGAAAGTGGTGTTTTGTCTCAAGTTTGCATCCAGTGACCTGAAAAGCAAATTTATTCTGCAACACTTAACTTTGTCTAGCTGTTTAAAAAATGTTTTCAGTGGTTTCTGTCATTTTTTTCTGGACTTTTTCTTTGTTTTCTTTGAATGTAATGTTACAGCTATTAACTGAAGTAATTTTACTGTTCTGCTTTTCAAGAGGGTTCTGTTCTGTGCTTAGCTAAATTAGTTGAGAGTGGATTTTGTCATTTTACTGTCCCTCGGATTCAGAAGGATCTCCAGTGCTATCATTAAGAGCTGTGGGCAAAGCCACTGTTTCCATGATAAGGAACATGCTATTATGGGACATGTTAGCTGCGATGAGGACAGGCAACATTATTGGTTTAATTGCATGTCTTGGAATTTTTCTTAACTACCTCAAGTGAAAATCATCACTTTCAGATGATAGTCAAAACTGTTGGCACATGCTTCACATTGGCAAAGGCACTGCTTCATTCAGTCTCACACACACACACACACACACACACACACACACACACACACACACACACACACACACACACACACACGCACACAATTCCTGTCATACCTCTCAACCTATTAGTACAACAAATCTGGACAAAGCCTAAAATAATAGGGTTCAAAGGCCCAAAAATAGGAAAACATTTTAAATATTGCTCTTATAAGTTTAGAAAATTGCTGGAATAACAGCATTTGTATCGGTGTGCATCTTCTGAAAGATATAACATCTGAAACTCAAATGTATGTTATTATTTAGTGACTTTAATCCTCAGTGATTTGCAAGAAAAACAAAAATTTTATGAGAAACAGGCCAAAAATGAGGCAAAATTGTGACATCCTGCAAAACTCTGGACAGTTGAGAGTTATGATTCCTATCCTCTAAACATAATGTGACCTCCCAGACAGACTGTCCTATCCCCTAATTAAACAACATATTGTGACCTCCCAGGCAAAACCACTTACACACACACACACACACACACACACACACACACACACACACACACACACACACACACACACACACACATATTTACCTTTTACTACTCACACTTCTACATACACTCAAGCATGCAGTCCACACATAGACATGTGTGCCCACCACTCCAACAATAGCTAAAAGCAATTTCCCCGATAATTACTTCTAACACATCATGGTGAACATGAGCATTTTGCCATGTTCATTAACATGGAAAGACAATTTGCTTGTACAGCTGAGTGATTCTCTGAATCACTTGGCTGTATAAGTAGTTTACCACAGGCATTTCCATAGACTGATCATATGGCTAATTAGAAAAGGCTATTTCCCCAGAATGTCCCACTACCATCTGTGGTAGACTGCAAAGGGCACCCACCATGCAGCTGCATCTCCTCGTAGTACAGCACTGAGGTAGGCCTGTCCCTGAATTAGAAATGGTTACCTTGAGTATTAATACTTTTGCCTATGTATCGCACTGAGCAATAAAAACAGAGAAAGGAACGCAGTGAAAGGTTTCACAGAAATGGGTTTCATAGTGCCAAAATGTGACAATACAATACAGCACAGATGTTATAAGTATGCTGCAAAACTATGTATCTTGATAAGCATGCCATTGCTTGTAAGTCATGCACTACCCCTTGCGATTCATGTCAAATATCTCATTATGCTTATGAGTCATCCCTTAAACATAAACTTCTGTTCTCTGGTGTAATATCAGTATAATACCAGTTGGCACAATTAAATGTCCAACTAGAGAAACATTTGTTTCTCATATTATGTGGATTGCTCTAGAATTTGATATGAAGCTGTAATATTCTTCTGAGAATCATACTTTAACCACATAGTTGTAGTCATAATCAACACTCCCTTTTTTCACTTGCTACAGGCTGTTGAACCTCTGTTAAATTATTTTTTCATGAGAAGTTTGTTGAGTAACCATTTGTGCTCTGGGATAACTATAAAAACAGCAATATGTTTTTTTTTTCTTCCCTCGATAAACATGAACCATTCAGGATGTGAAGCAATTTTACTCTAAGGCCATACTTAAAAGTCAAAAGTGCAGATATATATGTTTAGGTGTTGAGTCAAATTTTAACAAAACTGAGATTAAGCAAATATTAGTTTCTGCTGGGCAGGATGACAGGTCTATATAACCCATATCATTTTTCTCCTATGTTTGGTTTTGGTCATAAGGAACAGAGTTGTGCCAAAAATTTGTGTGTCCTTTTTTGATTTTAGGTAGCCTTCACTGTTAGATGAAGTGAGGATTCCCTTTTAAAAAATACTCATCCTACACAGTGGTAGTAATACCAGTCTAACAGATTTAATAAAAGTACTTACTCTTCAAGGGAATAGAATTGCTTTCTTAATTATTTTACACTTACTATAAAGATTTGTATTTTATTTTTTTGACTAATGTAATATGATATATATATATATATATATATATATATATATATATATATATATATATATATATATTTTTTTCGCTTTAACATTCAGTGCACTGGGCAGAAGTCACATCCTGTCAGAGCCCATTTTGGGCCTTTGCAATTCTTTGTTTTAATTAAACAATCAGATTCTCCCAGTCCACACCAGTTCTAATTCACCTGCTAGCTGCTGTATGATGTAGGATTCCAGTTTGGACCGGCACCCACCACAGCCGAGGTGATTTACAGGAAAGGCCAGGCACATGTCCAGAGTTACCTCAGCTGTCCCCCCGTCCCTCCCGGGAGGGGGGTCACAGTGAAGGGGCGATGCCTTGTCCAGCTGAGGCATGCACCCTGCCCCACTTCACACATGAGCCAGATTGATCCAGCCCTTAGAGCAAATCCTTATCCCAAAGTTACTGATCTGGCTTGCCAACTTCCCTTACCTATATGGTTAAAACATGCCAGAAGCTGTTTTCCTTGAAGACCTGCTGCAGATATGAGTACTGCCTTACACACTCTCCCACAGATTTTCAAGGGCCGGCAAGAGCTCATCTGATCCCACCATAACTGGGAAGCTTATCAGGACTCAGGCCCCCCTCTCGGGAATATCTCATTCCAGGGTGACCTGCCCTTTACAAAGCAAAGAGAACTGTCCCAGGGGCCCCAGCTGGCTTCTCCAGGATCACCACACTGGATGCCATGAGCATCCATCTTTGACACTCTGGATTCAGGGATCTGAACCTAACTCTTTTTCAATCAGCTGAGGGCTATGAAGGTCATCACCCATCCTTTCACAACACTGCTCACCTATCTCTCAGGACCGACTGACCCAAGTTCAGCTGCTGTTCACATGCAACCCTTCTCCACTTCAAACTTCAAAGTTCTTGTTTGAATATTTGCTACAACCACCAAGACCAATTGGCAAAATGGTTAAGGTCTTCACCTCCCATACACATATCCTGACCTCTGACCAATGCCAGTTTGGAGTTT
The DNA here is from genome assembly GCF_019279795.1 of Protopterus annectens. NCBI lineage: Eukaryota > Metazoa > Chordata > Ceratodontiformes > Protopteridae > Protopterus > Protopterus annectens. Next base: position 1,366,065,581 of record NC_056732.1, on the reverse strand, counting down.
GCATGTTCTTCCTGTGTCTCTGTGGGGTTCCTCCTACCTCCAAAAATATCCTAAGTTTTCCATCTCAAAAACTCACCAATGAATGGAGCTGTGGGCAGCAGCACTGACATTACATGATGCCCTATAGGTGGAAGAGCTGTACAGACCAACCACTTTGGGCATCTACTGTGGTGCGCAGTATCTGCAGGATAGGATTACACCGATCACAGACTCCATGCTGTGGCAGGGATAGCCACTCAACATTGTAAAATATGACTCCAGGTGATTTGGTCATGTTGACTAATGTCACCAAAATGGGCATGGGTAGTTACCAGTGATAAGTGGGTTGAGGACCCAGCCTACTCCAACCTATGCCAGGGACCTATGCTAATGGTGGGAGAGGTATATGTGCTTCTATTGGCCAATGTGTGCCCACCATAAAACCCAGCAGCCATGGGTCATTAAGCTACTGGCCGGCCGGTGTCTAGTTGCCCAGCCTTTGACACCTGGGATAGCTCTGTTGTGCAAAAGCAGGACGTAAAACCAATCTACCTGCCAAACATGAACTGAGAATTGCTACTCTTAATGTAGACTCACTGACAGTATGCAGCCTGGAAGAGGATGACATGATGACACAGAGGAGGCTTGACAATCTCTGTATCCAAGAGACAACATGGAAGGGCAGTGCAGCAAAGCCACTTGGCTTAGGATCTAGAGTCTACTACTCATGAGAGAGAGACAGGCTAGAAATGGTGTGGGAATTGTGGTGAGAGAGAGGTCTCAGAAGGCAGTGAGGGATATATTCAGAAGTAATGACAGACTCATGGCAATCAGACTCTAGTGTAATGATAGGGCAGTATTCATAATCTCAGCCTATGCCCACCAGCAGGGTTGTGATAGTCACGAAAAGAGTGGATTCAGACAGCTGTTGCAGGATCTACTAAATAAAGCAGAACAACATGAAATGGTGTTGATAATGGTTCATAGGTTCATAGGTTCATAGTTCAGTACTAAGCTAACTGCCCTTGCGAGCCATTTTAAGCCTAGCCAATTATCCCTTGTGAGACTCAAATCCTGCACCTTGTGTTTGTAAGGCAAACACCTTAGCCATTAAGCCACCCTCCCAACCCATGGGTGACTTGAATGCACATATCGGGACAGACAGAACAGGATATGAGGAATGCCTGGGTCCACATGGGTGGGGCAACAAGAACAAAGAAGGAGAAGCCATTCTAGAATTGCATCTGGCAAATGACTTGAAATGGTTCAGAAAGACAGTCTCAAGATCAATTATAAGAATAGCTAACAGGCAACTCAGGTAGACTTTCTCCAAGTAAGTAAAAGACACAGGGAGAGAATCCACAATTGCAAAGTCATTCCCAGTGAAACAGTCATCCCACAGCATAAACCACTGGCTGCCACAATCAGCTGCAAGCAGTAGTTAGAGAAGGCTGTAAGGTCAACAGAGACCAGGCTAAAGACCTGGAAGTTGACTGTAGAGAAAGTACAACAGTTCAAGGAATTACTCAGGGCTCTAGCACCCCAAGAAGAGGAGGAAATAGGAGGAGTTGAAGAAGAATGGCAGCACCTTAAACAGCATTTGTTAGGACTACAGAACAGATATTGGCCAAGCCAGGCATGGAAATAAGGCACATAAGGAATGCTGGTGGGGGAATTCAGAAGTCCAAGAAGTGAACAAAAGAAGGGAGTGCAGGAAAAAAAATGGGAGCTAGGAAAGATGGACCAGGCTAGGAAGGAATACTGGTTGGATAACAGAGAAGCTTAGAAATAAGTGGCAGTTGATCACGTAGCCCAGGCCGGTATGACCCTGACCATGAGTAGCATGTTGCCCTCACCAAGAATGATACCACGGTATAAAGAAAAAAAATATCAATTTCAACAACTGGCTAAGTTTCTGGTGTCATTCAGACGGGATCCAGTGTCTGTCTGCCTGAGATGACATGCTCGACAAGTCACGCTGCTTCACCCGAGACGGCTTGCGCCTGTCACCCTTAGGTTTTTGTATACTGGCCAAGGCTCTTGCCACCCCCATATTGCCTTTTTTAGGCAAGGCTCAAAAGACAAACCCACCGCCGTAAATAGCACAAGTAACAGAAGTCTGAGGATAATATTACTCAATGCCAGAAGTCTAAACCTCAAAATGCATGCACTTGAGGCACTCCTCAGTTTGGAGAAAACTGATATATGTGCAGTAACAGAAATCTGGTTTAGGACTCCAGAGAGCACCCCAGCACTACCAGGCTACAACTCATACCATACATTTCGGCCACAGAACCCAGACCGAAATACAAAAGGCGGGGTAGTATCCAAATTCGTCAAGGATATCCACACCTCCAGGTTAGTGGCACAGCACGATGCTTCAGAGATTATCCATGTGCAACTAACAATGGGCAAAACTGCAATTCAAATTGTAGCTTGCTACAGATCACCCACCATGTCCCATGACCCCCATTCTGCATTTCTGGAAACATTGGGTAACATAAAGGTCCTACCAAACACCCTAATATTGGGTGATTTCAACTACCCAAACATTAACTGGGAGAACTACTCAAGTACTAACTCCCTTGCCCAACATTTCCTAGAATTTATAAACTCAAATGCCCTGGAACAACTGGGCAACACTCCCACCAGAAGTGACAACATATTGGACCTGGTCATCACCAACATGTGCAACCGGTGTTCCACACTGGAGGTCAACCCCTTGCTGGTTAGATCTGCCCATAAACAAATCACTTTGGATATCCACATTTCGCCCCCACCCCTGGACAAGGAAACCACTGTGAAAAACTTTTCAAAAGCATACTTCACATTACTTAAGATGGAGGTGGAAAGTTTCAAAGTCCCCATGCTAAAGGATAATGCTGTCCAAGCTGCAAAATCCTTTACTAATGCATTCTACGGGCACCAACAAGAATGCATGGATCGTGCTATCCCAAGCAAAACCAAGACTCACTCCTCCAAGAAAAGGAAACCAGTCTGGTGGACCCCTGCCATAAACAATACAATAGAAGGAGGAAACTAGTATAGAAAAGAGTAAAATTCCAAGAAGAGAAGACATCCCTGATCAGTATCAGCAAGAAACTACGGTCCCTCATAAAATCGTCCAAGGCGAGCTTTGAAAGAAAACTTGCCCAGGATTCCAAAGATAACCACAAGGCATTCTTTAGCTATGTTAAGAATCTAAGTGGCGATGCTCAGGTGTGCTCATAGTTAGTGCAGAATGGCACAAAATACACTGAACCAACCGATATTGCCAACATCCTGGCAGACAGTTTCAGTGCAAACTTCACCCCCCTCTCACCCTCAAAAGGGACCATAACCATACCAGAAGAGTGTAGAGCCCCTGAAATCACAGACACTCAGGTTAAAATAGCCCTCTCCAAAGCCAAAAACACAGCATCAATGGGACCGGACGGTGTCCCAGGCTGCATCCTGCATGAGCTGAAAAAGGAATTAACCCCTCATCTAAACACACTGTTCAAACTCAGCCTCTCCACAGGCTACATACCCATAGAGTGGTGCACAGCAACAGTTATTCTGCTCCACAAAGGTGGAGCCACAACAGACCTCAGGACCTATTGCCCTATAAGCCTGACTAGCTTGGTCTGCAAGGCTATGGAGTGCATCATCATGGAACTCAATAACAGAGACTTTGGGAACCTCCAAACACTAGACCCTACCCAGTTCAGCTTTGTTAAGGGCAGATCATGCCTCCTTAACCTGGTGGACTTCTTTGAGACAGTTATCAAGGCTATAGATGAGGGAAAGGTGGTACACACAGCCTACCTAGACCTTGCAAAGGCCTTTGACACCATTCCCCATTCTTTTTATTATAGACAAGCTCAACAGCCTGAACATAAACCCCTATGTCACAAGATGGGTTGCCAATTGGCTCACGGACAGAACCCACATGGTGAGAGTTGCGGGAGCTAGGTCTGACTCTAAACCGTTTACAAGTGGCATTCCCTAGGGCTCAGTCCTAGGACCTCTCCTGTTTGGCATATACTTCTCAGAAGTACAGACAGCCACAGGAGGACTATGGCTGACCAAGTTTGCAGATAACTGCAAACTAGGGGCTATAATTGACTCACTGGCTGACACAGATATCCTCCAAAAGGGTCTCACTGAGACGGATACCTGGTGTCAAAATAGATTCATAGGTTAGTACTAGGCTATCAGCCCTAGGGCCTATACAAGCCTAGCCATAACAATTTCCTGGCTATTTCTTCCCACACTATTTACTTTCCTGGACCCCTGTCTAGAAGGGCGACTGACGTAATCCCTGGGGTGAATTTCCTTTCTCCCATCCAATTGTCAATGTTCCTTTTGAAGAGGGCCATAGAGGCACTCTGCTTGACATGTATGGGCAATCTATCCAGAGTCTGGGGAGTCTCTGGGTCAGGAACCTATCCCTCCAGCATGTTTTGTTTACTGTGATGACAAGGTTTAGATACCTGGCACGTGTGGCTCTGAGGGATTTGGATTTCTTTAAGTGTAGCATGTCCAACAGCCCTGGGTTTGACATGGCCTTGTATGTTAAGCAGAGATCGCCTCTGAGTAGACGATATGCGACAGAGTATAGCTGGAGTTTTTTAAGGCAGTCAGTGTAGGGCATCTGCTTTAGGCCTGTGATTCTTTTAGTGGGGTATTTCTATGGCCTTTCCAGTTGTTGCAGATGTCTTGAGAGGTACATACCAAACGGGGCATTGTATTCTATAATGGGTCTAATGAGGGATGAGTACAGTGGGACAATGACCTCCTTTTTCTGGATGAAAAGCCCTTAGTGATGAGGTGTGCCACATAGAAGGATTTCCTGACTGTTGTGGCAATGTGGTTATCGAAGGTGAGACCACTGTCCACCTGTGTCCTTAAGTCTCTTATCACACTTTCGGTGTTTAGTATACTGCCACCTATATGGTAATTCATGGATACATGTTTTTTCCCAAAGGGGATAACTATACATTTCTTGACATTGAGCTTGAGCCCATGGCTCTGGCACCAAGCATCTGTTTCTGCAAGGCCCTTTTGTAGAGTATCCGCATCATTTGGGGATTCAGTAATGGCTCCCAGTTTGCAGTTATCTGCAAACTTTGTTAGCCAGAGTCCCTTAGTGTTGGCCTGTACTTCAGAGAAGTAGATGCCAAACAAGAGCAGTCCCAGGACTGAACCCTGAGGTACTCCACTTGTCACTTGTCTGGAGCTGGGTTTGGAGTTGGCTACTTTTACAGTGTGGGTTCTATCAGTAAGCCATTTAGCAAGCCATTGGGTGACATAGGGATTAATGCCCAGCTTAGTAAGTTTATTTATGATTACAGAGTGTATGATGGTGTCAAAGGCCTTGGCAAGGTCTGGATAGGCTGTGTGGACCACCTTACCCTTGTCCATGGGTCTGGAGACTGATTCAAAGAAGTCAATCAGGTTCAGGAGACAAGATCGGCCTTTCACAAACCCAAACTTGGTGGGGTCCAGTGTTTGAAGGTTGCCAATGTCTTTGTTTATAAGTTCCATGATAATACCTTCCATGGCCTTGCAGATAAGGCTTGTCAGACTGATGGGACGGTAGTTTCCGGGATCCAAGATGGATCCCCCCTTGTGGAGTGGAATAACTGTAGCTCTGCGCCACTCAGTGGGCATGAAACCTGAGGTGAGGCTATGATTAGACATGACACTTAGGTGATGTGCCAGTTCATATTGTAGTTCATATAGTACACAGTCCAGGATGTCATCTGGTCCCATGGATGCTGTATTCTTAGCTTTGGAGAGTGCGTTTTTTTACCTGTGTAGCCGTTATTACTGGAATTTGGCAACCTTCCAGTATTGAGATGAGCAATTTAGGGGGTGAGAGGCAGGTGAAGTTGGCACTGAATCGATCTGCCAGGATATTGGCAATATCCGTGGGATCAGTATATTTAATGCCATTCTGTTTTAGCTCAGAGCAGATCTGAGCATTGCCATTTAGATTCTTGACATAGTTATAGAATGCCTTGTGGTTGTCTTTGGAATCTTTGGCAATTTTATTTTCGTAACTAGCTTTGGAGGATTTTATGAGGGATCTCAGTTTCTTACTGAGGCTGGTAAGGGATTTTTTTGCATCCTGGGATTTTCCTCTTTTCTGCAACAGTTTCTTCCTTTTGTTGCAAAGTTTGTTTATGGCAGGGGCCACCAGATTGGCTTCCTTTTTTGGATGAGAGCATCTTGGTTCTATTTGGGATGGCACGATTCATGCATGAGTGGACATGCTTGTACAGTGCCTTAGTGTAGGATTCAGCAGTTGAACTTTCAGTTCCTGTCTGCATGGGTGTCATGAAGTTTGTCGCTTCTGACTTGAGTAGCATGAAGTTGGCTTTGGAGAAGTTTTTATGGAGGTTTCCTTACTAGATGGTGGGGGTGGGATGTAGATGTTAAGGGTGATTAGCTTATGGTCAGACCTGACTAACGAGGGGGTGACCATAGGTGTGGAGCATCGATTTCCCATGTTGGCAATGACCAGGTCTAGGATATTAGAGCCCTTGGTGGGACTATGGATTAGTTGATCCAGGGCATTGGAATTTATGAATTCCAAGAACCGTTGGGCAAAGGTGTTGGTACATGAGTAGTTTTCCCATTTAATGGCAGGGTAGTTAAAATCACCCAGTATTAGGGTGTTTGGTTCTATCTTAATATTTTCCAGTATGTTTAGAAAGGTGTAGTGAGAATTTGGGGTATGGTGGGGTATCTGTAGCAAGCTACAATTCGGATTGCAGTCTTACCTTGTGTTAGTTGCACCTGGAGAATTTCAGATGCATTGCGTTGGGCAACTAGCCTGGTGGTGTGAATATCCTTGGTGAATATTGACACTCCTCCACCTTTAGTGTTTTGGTCCTCACGGCCTCAAGCTAAATGCCAAAAAGTGCATATTTATTCCCTTTGGAAAAAACAAAGTACCCACAAACTACCACATAGGTGGTAGTCCCCTAAATATGGAAAATGTAATAAGGGATATGGGGACCCAAGTAGATAGTAATCTCTCCTTTGATAATCACATTGCCAAAGTGGTTAGAAAATCCTTCTATGTGGCCCACCTAATCACAAAAGGGTTTGCATCCAGATCAAAAGAGGTCATTATGCCCCTCTACTCATTACTCATCAGACCCATCATAGAGTACAATGCCCCATTTGGGATGTACCTTACAAGACACCTGCAACAGCTGGAAAGACCACAGAAGTACCTCACCAAGAGGATCACTGGCCTCAAATAGATGCCCTATGCAACTAGACTTGAAGAAACTCCAGCTGTACTGAGTTGCATACCTCCTGCTCAGAGGTGATCTCTGTCTGACATATAAGGCCATGTCCAACCCAGAATTGATGGACATGTTCCACGTAAAGAAAACCTTATCCCCTCTAGACACACACTCTAGGGATCTAAACCTCACCACAACAATAAATAGGACATGCTGGAAGGATAGATTCCTGTCCCAGAGACTTCCCATGCTTTGGAACAAGATTCCAATCTACATTAGGCAGAGCTCCTCACTAGCACTCTTCAAGAGAAACCTTGACGAGTGGATGGGAAACAGAAAGTTTACCCCGAGGATCACTTCAGTGGCTCTGCTGGATAGAGGCACAGGGAACTAATCTAGGGGCTGGAGAAAGCCAACACATTCTGGCAAGGCTTATAAATGCCTTCTGGCAGATAGCCTAGTACCTACCTATGAATCTATGAATCTATGAACCTATGAACCTATGAAATGCCATAGCATTGCCAGTGCTACACAATGGATATGCACTTACAACCTGATGACATTGTGCAACCTGCAAACAAAACGTGAATTAACAATGGCTATTAGCCAGAGGAACAGTAGTGATCTCCGCTGTATGTGCCAAGTGGCCCTATAGATAGTAATCTTTAGCAGATCCTCATGCATTTAGTGACACATAAACCGTTCATGTTCTCCCTCAGTAAAGCAATGAACATAAAAGAAAAGGGAACAATAACGTTTAGGACAGAACCCCTAGCATGTTCCTCTTGTAATATTACATGTAAATGTTTATGCCTAATACACTCCCCTGTCACAACACTCCCCTATAATAGTAAAAACATGTGAGTGCTTGTTTTGAGGGCAGTTATTTTCTTTCCTCCCATTGTTTATTTGCCATATTTGTTAAAATCAGTACAATACAAAGAAATATCCTCCCACATCTTTCTCTTCACCAGTCATATTCCCAGAAGTATGATAAACAGAATCCCTCCCACACCCACAGCATTATCTCCATTGGTCATGTCATTACTATAAGCCACAGAAATGGTGGGGTGACTGAGGTTGTTGCTCTAGGAAACAAGTTGTAGTGCAGCACACATTTCAGAGTATCAGCAGTTATTTTAAACTTCTTCCTTCCCTGGCTGACTTTGAGCATTCCTGAAGATGGAGATTTCTGACCTCATGCCACTGTATCACTTAATCTAACTACATCTTTTGTTCTTCCACTCTTCCCTCTCTCTCTCTCTCTCTGTCTCTCACTCACACTCCAGCACAGAATAACAGGGTAAGAGAAAGATTTGTTAGGAACAGAGTCATGGTAGAGACCTGCATTTTATCTTATTTTACCATTAAAGCGCAATGCAAAAGTCAAACTCCTCATCACAGTGATCCCAAAAAAAAAATCACCTTATTATGTGCACACTTGTGTTACCAACAATGTGTACAGCAGGTTTTCTTCAACACTATAAAGTTAAAAATGTCACTGCACATTGTGAACAGCCTACTACCACTGACAGAGGTAAAGCACTACAATAACCAATAAGTTAGAGAGGACAGATCAACAAAGCTGTTGGACGTAGACCATGTGACACTAAAACAGACTCTGAAAAGAACTTCAAATTACAGGAGATGGGAATGCAAAATTGAAGGTACATGGGATGAAATGAGTATAGACATGATCGTTGTCATTGCAGCAAAATGGGAAGATGCAAGAGGGGGAAATAATAGAATAGGCTAACAACTTCAAGTATCTGGGAGGAGTGGTTGAAGAGGAGAGAATTCTGAATGAAGAGGTCAGAGCTAGAATTAGAGAGGCTGCAGCAGAGCTGCAGCCAAATTTGAGAGACAGTGAGTGACGAATACCAAAGAAGCTGAAAAGTAAAGGTATACTAAATAGTGGTGAGACCAGAACTCCTGAATGGCACAGAAACCTGGGTGGTGAAGGCAGAGCAGTTGAGGAAGCTAGTGTGATATAGATGAAGTGCCTGAGATGGGTGGTAGAATGCATAATTTGAGACAGATGCAGAAATTATGTCATCAGAGCGGAAGGCAAAGAAGTTGCAAAAAAAGGTAGTCAAGAAGAGATAATGGTTGTTCAGGCACATAAAAAGGAAGGCTGAACATGATTTGGAAGAGACAGGATGTTCAACAAAGAGGTGGTTACATGAAAGCAGACCTATGGCAGACAGGCTAGACTGTCAAAGCAGGCAGGACAGTGGCATTGAACTAAGAGAGGTGGCAACAGTTGACATGACACCCCAAACCCATTTAGAAAAAACAATGGGCAAAGGGTGTTATGAAGTCAATGAAAATGATGATGATTGCAGTCAGTCGTGTTTTATGGTGCAGTTTCATTCCTGTGTAAAGTGCAAGGCAAAGTGGGGCACATCCATTTGAGACCCTTTCTATCAGGCATCGAATGGGGATTATTAGTGCACAATAGGCCCCTGCTGTTAAAATCTTTACCTCCCATTTTTAAATTTAACAGTGCTTTGTTAAAATAAGAATTCTGCTCCAATAGTGTGTGTGTGTGTGTGTGTGTGTGTGTGTGTGTGTGTGTGTGTGTGTGTGTGTGTGTGTGTGTGTGTGTGTGTGTGTGTGTGTGTGTGTGTGTGTGTGTGCACTTACAAATATTTGCAAGGAAATGCAACTTATAAATTGCTCTTAATTATAATGGTATATCACAGCATTCTTTTATTTTTTCATTTTCTGTCATTATTCAGTACAACTATGCTTTGTAGAACAACCTGAAACTAAACAGGGGTGAGACTACAACGCACTGCAGTTTGCCCACAAACCTGTGCATACATGTAACACACACACACACACACACACACACACACACACACACACACACACACACACACACACACACACACACACACACACACACACACAAACACACAAACACACACAGACATGTTCCCCCATGTGCCACCCAGTACACACATGCGCATATGCACACACGCACACACACACACACACACACACACACACACACACACACACACACACACACACACATTTTTCTACTTCTAATAAGATATCTACTGAAATAAAAAGGGTCTACTTCTAAATTTCAAATTTGAAACTTCAAACCATTTAAATGGAGATTGTTGTGCAGTGTGGAATGGTATATTTACTGTTTTCCTCACTGTAGTGCTATCTCAGAGTTTGTATATTTAATTAGCAGGGGTGTGGGGGGTGAAAATGTAAAAAAATATATTTTTTGTTTTTATTTTATTTTTTATTTTTGAAACTTCGAAATTTAGAAGTAGACCCACACACACACACACACACACACACACACACACACACACACACACACACACACACACACACACACACACACACACACACACACGTATATAATTTGGCTAAGCTATTCAATGGTCTCCTGGACTCTATTACTAGTAGCTACAATCATTCTCTGTCAATATGAACATAAGTCTTTGCTAAATATTGTAATTGCAATATTTGAAATGCTGTTGAAATAGCAAACAAATGAATGTTTAATGCTGGGTTCCCTATCAAAGGAATGAGACCCATTGTGGTAATTTCATGCATTTCAAAGAATCAGCAGCCATTCTTTTCAAACAAATATCAGTGAGGTGTAAACTCCCCGTTACACATTTCCTTTTACATTCTTACCCATCCACACCACTTCTGCTATTTATGGTTCATAGGTTCATAGGTTCATAGGTTTATACTAGGCTATCTGCCCTAAGGCATTTATAAGCCTATCCCAAAGTTTTGTGGCTTACGCCACCCCTTATGTTAAAAAATACTGTGTCCATTAGTTTGTTGTGCCTCTGTCCAGTAGTGACACAGAGATGATTCCCGGGGTAAACCTACGATCTCCCATCCACCGGTCAAGATTTCTCTTGAACAGAGCCAGCGAGGTGCTCTGCCTCACATGGACCAGGATTTTATTCCACAGCATAGGAAGTCTCTGGGTGACAAATCTATCCCTCCAGCATGTCCTATTTATATCCGTGCTAAGGTTTAAGTCGCTTGCTCTAGTGGATCTGGTAGATTTGGATTTTTTGAGGTGGAGCATGTCCATTAATTCCAGGTTGGACATGGCCTTGTATGTCAAGCACAGGTCACCTCTGAGCAGGTGGTATGTGACTGAATAGAGCTGGAGATTCTTCAGTCTGGCAGCATATGACAGATTTTGGAGTCCCTTTATCCTTTTGGTGAGGAACTTTTGGGGTCTCTCCAATTGCTGCAGGTGTCGGGTGAGATACATTCCGAACGGGGCATTGTACTCGATCATTGGTCTGATAAGTGAAGAGTACAGGGGAACAATGACCTCACTTGATCTGGATGTGAATCCCTTCATGATCAGGTGGGCAATGTAGAAGGTCTTTCTAACCACTTTAGCAATGTGAGTGTCAAAAGAAAGGCCACTGTCAACCTGGGTCCCCAGGTCCCTGATAACCTCTTCTGTGCTTAATGGATTGCCACCCATATGGTAGCTTGGGGTTACCTTGTTTTTCCCGAAGGGTATGACTATACATTTGGCATTTAACTTCAGGCCATGGCTCTGGCACCAGTTATCAGTTTCCGTGAGACCCCTCTGAAGGATATCTGTGTCCGATGTACTTTCTACTATGGCCCAGTTTGCAGTCATCTGCAAACTTTGTCAGCCATAGTCCTCCTATGTTTGCCTGTACTTCTGAGAAGTAGATGCCAAACAACAGGGGGCCAAGGACTGAGCCCTATGGGACACCACTTGTGACCGGCTTGGAGTCTGACATGGCGCCAGCAACTCTAACCCTGTGGGTTCTGTCCTTTAGCCAGTTTGCAACCCATCTTGTGACATATGGGTTTACATTTAAGCTGGTAAGTTTCTCTATAATACCCGAGTGGGGTATTGTGTCGAAAGCTTTTGCAAGGTCAAGGTAGGCTGTATGGACTGCCTTTCCCTCATCAATGGCCTTAGTGACTGTTTCGAAGAAGTCGACCAAGTTCAAAAGGCATGATCTGCCCTTGACAAAGCCAAACTGGGTCGGGTCCAATGTCTGCAAGTCCCCTATGTCTTTGTTTATGAGTTCCATTATGATCCTCTCCATAGCTTTGCAGACCAGGCTTGTTAAGCTTATGGGGCAGTAATTACCAGGGTCCGTAGAGGCACCGCCTTTGTGGAGTGGGACCACAGTTGCCACTCCTTGGGCACGTATCCTGTGGTAAGGCTAAGATTAAACAGCTGCCTTATATGTGGGTTTAGTTCCTCGTTGAGTTCGTGTAGCACACAGCCGGGGACGCCATCCAGTCCCATTGATGCTGTGTTTTTAGCTTTAGAGAGAGCAGCTTTCACATGCGCATTTGAGATGTCTGGGAGGCTACACTCCGATGGGATAGTTATCTCTCCTTTTGGGAGGAGAGGGGGGTGAAGTTTGCACTGAACCTGTCTGCCAGTATGTTGGCAATTTCTGTGGGTTCAGTGATTTTTGTATCATTTTGGACTAATTCTGTGCATATCTGGGAGTTTCCACCCAGGTTTCTAACATAGCTGAAGAAGGCCTTATGATTGTCTTTTGAATCTATTGCAATTTTTCTCTCAAAGTTGGCCTTGGATGATTTTATGAGTGCTCGTATTTTTTTACTAATAATGATCAAGGGTGTCTTCTCTTTTATGGATTTTGCTCTATCATGTAACAGCTTTCTCCTCTTATTGTAAAGTTTGTTTATGGCTGGGGTCCACCAGACTGGACATTTGCCCTTGGTGGAAAGAGTGTTGGTTTTATTAGGGATTGCCTGATCCATGCAGTCCTGGAGGTGTTCGTAGAAGGCATTTGTAAGGGATTCCACAGCTTGGATTGTGGTTTCCACTGGCTTGGGGGACTTGAAGGATACCACACCAGTCTTGAGTAGTGTGAAGTTTGCTTTAGAGAAGTTCTTCACTGTGGTCTTTTTTTGTTTGGGGTGGGGGCGGGATGTGGATTTCCAGTGAGATAAGTTTGTGATCTGATCTCACCAATGAGGGATATACTTCCGTTGTGGAGCATTTTGTCCCCATGTTTGTGATGATGAGATCTAGTATATTTTCTCCTCTTGTGGGAACGGTGACTAGTTGTTCCATGGCATTTGAATTTATGAACTCCAGGAACCTTTGGGCTAGAAAGTTGGGATTTGAGTAATGTTCCCAGTCTATATTCGGGTAGTTGAAGTCATCCAATATAATGGTGTTTGGAGATACATTTATACCCTCCAGTGTCTTCAGGAAGGCTGTGTGGGGTTCCTGAGTTTGAGAGGGTGGCCTGTAGCATGCTACAAATTGTAGAGCAGTTTTGCCTATGGTTAATTGCACCTGGATGGTTTCCGATGCTTCGTGCGTTGCCACCAACCTGGAGGTGTGGGTATCCTTGATGAATATAGATACACCCCCTCCTTTTGTGGTGTGGTCCGGGTTTTGGGGCCGGAACGCATGATATGAGGTAAAACCTGATAGTGCCGGGGTGCTCTCAGGAGCCTTGAACCAGGTTTCAGTCACAGCACAGACATCTAATCCAAGATGTCTGCACCTTGGAATATAGGAATACTGCAATATACAGCAATATTAGAATTAGTATACATTTACAGAGTTGTACACTTTCAGATATGTTGTTCTTAGGCTTACATTCACAATTCTCAGAATATTGGTGGACACTCATTCAGATTTGTGTTACCTTTGTCACATTGATTTAAATAATAAATAAAAACAGTGGCATCACAATATAGCTATTAGTTTTAACTGGGTTTTCACACTTCTAGGGGTGGGTGGGGATCAAGGGATGCAGAAGGGGCAGCACAAAAATTTCAAGCTTCATGATTACCTTTCGTTTTGATGGTATCAGAAAAAAAGGTACCATCATCCATAATGTGACGGGAAAAAGCAGATGCATTTCAAAACAATGACAAGAACTGGCTTCCTTTGTGTTGCCCCAGGAAAGAGAATGAAAACAGCTCTGAAGGGCCGGATCAAAGTAGAAGAAGCAATAAGCAATGTAAGCTGATATCTGTAGTGTGAAGGGGTATGATGCAGACAAAGTATATCACCACATCAGTAACAATATGAAATGTTAACACCTGCTAGACAGATTCCTGAATTACAGAGACTGAATGGCCAAAAAAACTGACTTACATATATTAAGTCTGAGATGCTATTTCTTGGAAAATTTTCTTTTCTCTGAGGTATGGCGATCTCAGAGTTTGGTATATATAAGTTCAGAGACGTGGAAGTCTTGCCCCCTTCCAAAATGAAGTTTTAAGAAGAACAATTTTCAACATCCACTCTTCTCCTGTGTTTTTGGCCTTTTTTTTTCAACTTGTCAGCACTCAGTATTTCAAGTGCCAAAATTTCAGTATGGAGCTGTAATATCTTAGCGGTTTCATAATTCTCTGGTTAATGTGGTTAACTGCTTTAATATGTGAAATTTATGTTCTTGACTAGTAAATCCTCAAACTAGAAACTAATTATTTTTAGAATGCCATCAAGTCCTTCAGTGTTTCAGCTAAAGCTTTCTGGAGCACTTCTGAAAGAAAAGGGACTATGATTCTTAAGACTCGTGCAGGTCTACCCAGACCCAGATGTGTGATGGATGCATACAGATTGGAATTAGTTTTATCCATCTTAATTTGTCAAAACTATAGGCTTGCATCAGGAACAGAAAATAGCATAGCTTTAGAAATTGTTTCCTCATCGTAATTGCCTGAACTGGATAATATCCCCTTTTGTCCATCTGTTTAACACTTGAAATTATCTCTGCATTCTTAGATTGTCCTGCTTTGTGACTGCCATAGTGCTGTTACCTATTAGTCAATTCTGTTTGTTAAGTTTTACTCCCAATGTTTCTACTGTCATCAGTTTTCACACAGTTGTGTCTCTGAGTTCAAACAGAGCTCTTTTTGTACCATGAATCATAATATTGCCCAAAGGAAATTTGATTGTGTGAGTTTCCTAGCAAACAACTCAAGCTTGGAAACAAATTAAAGTACTATAGCAAAATGTCATCTATGTTTTGCAACACGTTTACCACCTTAAGAATTACGTTTGTTAACTTACAGCGAAATATGTATCATAGAGGCTCTTACTTAAGTGAGCAGTCATGTGAGCATTATTATGTCAACACAATGCTTCTCTGTTCTGAAACATTATGTCTTTTATATCTAGTGTCATGCTATAGCTAAGCCTATGTTAAGGGAATACCTTCTCTGTTGTTGCATAAATGTGTGAGGTGTATTTGAGACTATATATTTTTTTCAAATGTTTCTTTTATTTTTCATAATAGAAAACAATGCATACAGAAAAATAGAGAACATTGCAATTATGAACATTAAAATAAAATGTTGAATTATCACAGGTTGTTGTGGATATGAAGACAATTTAGCAATGGTACATAAAAAGAAGGGAAAAAAGGAAAAAAAAGGCATTGTAATCAATCTAACCAAAAACACTTATATACAGTATTTACAAAATAATATGCTACCAATCCTCTACAGAGACATTAAGGAGAGGAGGAAAGATAAAATTAATTGAGTTGGCAGTGGATCTCCAATTAATAACAGGGATAAGGATACGTATTGCACTAAATGCAGGAATAGGGAATTATTCGCTCAAGATTAAATCAATAAGATGTTTCCATAATTTGCTAAAATAGGCTCTCTTCTTGGGACCCTTTATAATGAACTTATGAGCTGAAATGTGTTTGTAAGCCATCTCTTTGAAACCCCTCCAACAAAGTCTGGTGCGACCCATCCAGTTGTTTGTGATGTATAATTTAATAAGGGAACAGAGAATAATTAAAATGTGAAGTTGTAGTTTAGACAATTTAGAGGGGGGGATATGTAGAATGGCTGTTTCCCATGAAAGTGTGGAGTTATAGTAACCCATTTTTTGCTTACAGACTTTTAGAGAGCACCAGAGTCTGTGAGAGTGGTTGCAGTACCACATAATGTGTAGTAGATTAGCTGTCGGATAGGGACAACAAGTGCATGAGGGGGATAGATTGGGGTTAAATTTATTAAGTGTTACAGGAGTGTAGTAAGAGTCATTGTTCAGCATCAGTTGGGTATATAAGAGTTTTTTGAAGAGGGAGAGTTCTAAAGTAGATTTTATGGCTGAGAGGTTTTGATCCTCTGTAATAGGGGAGCCAAGGTTATTCCAATAGTTGGAGAAAAGACAATTCGATTTGTATAGCAAGGCATTCAATAGTTTGTAAGAGGATGAAATTGTTTTTTTAGGGCTCGAGATTGCAGAAATGATTTCACCTGGTTTGTTGATTTCCTGAAGATTGGGAGAGAGATTGATAGGTTGTGCAAGTATAATCTCTCTTAGTTGCCAGAGAATAACTGTGTATTTGTTATTGGTCCCAAGAATTAACCGTAGCTCGGCAAGGGTTTTAGTCCTATATTTGAGGATATCCCATATATTAAGATCCTTGATGAGATGAAATTCAGTGAGGTCAAACATTTTATTATTGATCTTGAGATTTGGATTATGGTGTAGTGGTTGGAGAAGGGGCAAGATATTTTCAAGGTTGATGTCTTTAATCAGTTTTTGGAAAAGTCTGATTTTGTGTTTCAGGGATTGAGCTAGTTTACAGTTGGTCATGGAAGTAGTGGATAGAAAGGGGATAGCCTGTGGGTTAATTCTGTTAGAGATAATATGGTGATGCCAAATTTTCATCCAGGATGGATAGTGAGTATGAGCTTTACTGTTAATATTTGAGATAGACCAGACCCTATTAGAGCAGATGATCTTGTAGAAAAGTTGAAAATTTGGAAGGCCTAGCCCTCCTTTCTCCTTAGGGTAGATTAACTTGGAGTAAGAGATCCTGACTGACTTAGGAAACCAGATGAACTTGGCTAGATCTTTGTTAATTTTGGAGAAAAAGTTATTAGGAACCAACATATCAGAAGCATTGAATTGATATAGGAGTCTGAGTAGAACATTCATTTTCACTATTGCTACTTTGGATAAGAACGCTAGGTTCAGGAGTTTCCATCTTTGTAGATCTTGATGTATACTAGACCATGTTTTTAGTAGGTTATTTTGAAGCATGGAATCCCATGGAGTCCCCAGCTAAAGATATCCTACTGGGAACCTCGCGCTGTACATAAGTTCCTTATTTGACACGTGGATCTGCTCTAGGAAGGAAAAAAAGTTTTAAACATCTTTAACCATAAAAAAAGAACTGTATTGGAGCTGAATTAGTGAGCGGAGTTGTCAATGAAGCATCCGGTGAGTAAACAGAGTTTATAGGAAGTTCATCTGCTAAAACGCTTGTATTAGTATTTTATAAAGGTTCAGGAACCTTGTTGAATGCTTTAAGGAAGGCTTCTCTTGCTTCGCTTTGGGAGGTTGCTGTATATTTAATGTCATTTTGGAAGAAGATCAGTGTGTTTGGGAAGCACATTTGGAATCTGATATTCCTTCTGATAAGGTCAGAACAAAACAGAGCTAGTTTTTGTCTGTTTTCCTTGGTAGAAAGGGGTAGATCTTGAGAGAAGGTTAATTTGTGATTGTTCCACATGAAGTTTTTGTGTTTTTTCGCTGAGTACAGAATCTTTTGGGCAATCTGAAAGTTAAGTAACTTTGTGTAGATTTGGCGAGGTGCTGAGGCGTCTTGACGTTTATGTAGCACACGATGGGCTCGCTCAATTATTACATTATTTTTACCTTCTGAGTGGAGTAGTGATTCAAATATTTGTTTTGTGACATTAAGTAAGCCTTGACTATCATAGTTCTCTGGAAGACCTCTGATTAAGATATTATTATGTCTACTTCTAGCCTCAAGGTCTGTTAGTTTTATCTGTAGATCTGATATAGAAGCTGTTTTGGCGCGCAAATCATCAGATAAGGACTGTATTTGAAACTCATTAGATTGTGTTTTTTGTTCAAGTGTGTCTACTCTGTCAACAATTTGATTGATGGATTTTCCTAAAGTAGAAAGTTGTTCTGAAAAACTTTGTATGGCAGAATGAATGGGTTGGAGGGCCTCTTTCAGCTCATCCATGTGGAAGTTGGAATCTTCTTTGGTATTAATATTGCTTTTAATGGGCTCCACATTTTGTTTATTTGTTCTCTGTCTCTTTGAAAGTCCCTCTTTTTCAGGTGAAAATATTGCTGAGGATTTGGCTTTTATTGTTTGTGTATCCATTGTAATAGGATCATTTGTCATTTTTATCTGTTTAGCCATGTGAAGTTAGGAGTATTTCAAATAGAAGCAGGCCACCTGGATCTCTTGTGGAAATAGCACCGTGGTGGAAGAGCTATAAAAGTTGAAAAGCTGTTTTGAGTTTTGCTGGCTGCAGAGGTAATGAAAGTTCCGAAGAGATGAAGGTAAAATAGCTCTTTTCGAGGTATGTAGAATCCTAGAGAATGTAGTTGAGGTAGGGAGCTCTGTGCATAAGCTGTACACTAGACGACCACCATTTTGGAATCTCTGTATTTGAGACTATATTAATGACAACATATTATCCTCTTTACTGTGCCACTCTCAGTATTATCAGATTTAGTTCTGGCCAATGGATATGCTTTTGTTGTAATTTGAATCTACAAATAAATCCCTCTGCAACTGCACAGCTTAAGTTATTTGAACTATAACAAGTGCCTCACATGCATTGTTGCCCAGTATGTTGGGTTGTTTTATTTTTCTTCCAAGGGCATTACCTGGAACATTAATCTGTGTTTTATACACTTGTACTCACAGTTCAGTGATAACTACCCTAAAACCTAAAAAAATCTGTGTCTACTCTGAATACTTTAAAAGCATGCTTTGGGGCCTATTCATTTTATTAGACAAATGTTTTGCCTTACATGTAGATTTTTAGAATATATTACATTCTGCCCTAGAGTTCATTTTAAAAACAAAACTCAATGCTAATCATCATTTTTACCAAAATTTGTCATTGCTGCTATTGACAGTGATAGCAGTAATAGTAGCTTTATCACTGTTTATTCTGTTTCGTGCACTACATTTACTAAGCACGTTAGTTGCACTGTCTTGAGTTTAAACCAGATAAAGCTTCAGCTTAATGAGATAAATTAAAACTTACCTAGGAAAAAAGTACAAAAACTACATTTGTAGAGTGGCAAAATTCCTTTTACCTCCATGAGACTGCATGACACCACATTACCTCCATGAGACTGCATGACACCACACCCACTACATATATATTCTAACTAGACAGATGCCCTACAGCAGAG